>NC_087210.1:21087540-21112606 GCF_015104395.2 Macrobrachium nipponense
ACAAGTTAAATCTAGTGATCCACAAACGTATACATATCGTGGATACGGAAGTTATAAATATCGCATTTTTTATTGTTGCTAATTTTTAATCCCGCAACACCAAGTCATAGATGAATCTCTCTGATAATCTATCTAAAGTAATATCCGTAAAGACATTCAAGCAGAGGTGATTCAGCAGAAAATTTTTTTTTTTATCTTTTACCTGAATACAGGAAGTTTCTCCACTGGCGAGTGATCTTTGGAAAAAAAAACGGATGTAATTTAACACAAAACACGGTCTAATGGACAAACATAAAGCTATTTACGTACCTTCGTATAGATTCTCAATGAAATTTCAAAATAGAGATAAATGACGAAGTTGAAAAATGTTAGTAATAGGAGTCATATAATTTTTCCCTCAAAATGTCATGCCATAAAAGATCGGACTTGGCGTATCTGCGTAGATTCTGTCGCTTAAACAAGAAACGACTCCAGATAGTTTCCAGTGCGATATACCGACGACATCTTATCTCTGTTAGGTTAGAATAAATTTTTTTTCACCCAACTTGGACTTACTTAAATGCTTTTACCAGATACCATTACCTAAGTGATTGTACCTCATACAACCGTTTTCAGCACACTCAGGGGACATTACTCAATTTTTACGTATGGCCTCCGGCTTACGTTGCAAACCAATTACAATATAGTGTTTGGAGATTTTTAGGGGATAACCCTACATGCCTAATGGATGATCTTGTAATCTTTTTTAATACCTTAGAAGTACATTCACATAAATTAGAGCTAGTGCTACAGAGACAAAGACAAAATAATCTCAGAGTAAAAGTATCTAAATGTGAGTTTTTAAAAACCGAACATGTTTATCTAGGTTTTATGTGTCTAGTCAAGGTCTTAAAGTAGTCCATGGTAAGGTGTCGGGCTATTCATAACTTTCCTGGTACCTATTACGTAAAAGGGGGATACAGCACTTTTGCGCTGTAGTGGGTATTACAATCGTATGTAAATATGTAACTCTTCAATCATGACAGCTCCTTTAACAGATTTTAACGAACGAAGAGCGTAGATTTATTATGGTCAAAAAAGCATCAACAGGCTTTCGATAATCTTAAAAGCGGAATAATGCAGCTCACCTAACTTAAAAATCCTTGATTTAAATAAGGAATTTTTTTTTTTTTTTTATTGTAACAAAACGCCTCAGACCAAGGGGTAAGAGGGATACTACTTCAGCAATATGATAAACAGTTCTTTCCTATAGCTTTTTATTCACGTAAACTAAAGCCCTCTGAAAGTAAATATTGCAGTAAATAGGCTGGAAGGGCTAGGTATCTTTAACTCATTAGTACATTTTAAGTTCATAATCTATGGCTATCCTGATAAAGTCCTTACCGAACATGAGTCCTTTACCCGCCCGTTTTTCAAAGGCTTTAATCACAGTCCAAAAGGAACTCGGTGACAAATGACACTCAGGTCTTTGGAGCAAGATAATTATATCTACCTGGGTAAAGCAATTATCATAGCTGACTCATTATCCCGCAAATCCCGCACCATACTGCAAAGAAACCATTAATTAGACTAAAAAATATAGAAACATCCGTACCTATGTTAAAACCGTATCTAAACAAGAAATTCCTTAACCCAAGAGATCGCAAGAGCATTGAATATCTGGGTTGGAGCGCAGAACTGTTACAAACTGAACAAAGCAAGAGTCAACAGACATAACCCAAACAATAAACACTTCGAATGGAAACAGGCAGCGGCTAAGCAAAAACAATAAACACTTCGAGCAGAAACCCTAAACCGCAAAAAGTATATTTAAAAGTATGTGTATCAGAATAATGTAATCAAATATATTATATGTAGGTCCGTGACGAGGAAAACCGGAAGAACACAGCAGATGACTAACGACCAGGTAGTAGTAATAATCTCTCTCATACCAATCGTCATAAACTGGTTGCATTCCGTCATCCAGGGTTCCCTACTATGTCACAGAAAGCCAAATCACTGTTTTACTGGCCTACGATGCTTACAGATATAAAAAGCACATAACTGATTGTAACACGTGTCATGAAAACAAGGGATACACTAAGACACCTGTCAGTTTAGGGGCCTATCCTGTGCCAAATCAATCCTTGAAAGAATATACGTAGAATTATTAACAGAATTACGAGTCTGACAGAGGCAATAAACACTTCTTAGTGTTAATAGTTCCTTGACACGTTATATAGAATTGATAGCACTAAAAACAAACACCGCAATTGAGTGCGCTAGGAATATTTATGAGTGCTAAATCAGTAAATATGGAATTCAACACAATAATCTGTGACTCGGGTGGTGTAAATCAGTAATAATCTTCATAACGCGTTGTGTGAATTCCTTTCCATTAAGAAAACCAATAATATATTTTATCGCCCAGAGTCAATCGGTTCGGTAGAATAACGGATAATTAAATAGGAAGTGTCAATGTCTTACGAGTTACAACTCGTGGTATTGGATCCGAACTGGATTATAGCGGTTCTCGCGGTTTTAAATACCTTTATCATTTATATCTTGTATCTATAGAATTGATGCCGCAAGTAGCCTTATACGGTACGCCGCTAGAACACTTTTCCACATATTCAAGCCAACCATTAATTTATCAAATATATATAAAAAATATATAAATAAATAATATAAAAAAAAATAAAATAAAAAATATGGATACAGTGGAGTCAATATAATACACTCCGTGAAGAAGTCGGAAGGGTTACAAATTATAAAAAAAAAGGAATAACACGATAAAATCGATAAGCAAGACGTAAACCATAGATTAATTAATATAATCCCAATATATGCGTAAAGATTTGAACTCTAACTTAACGCTTTAGTAATGACAAATAAGCTAAAAAGTTCAAACACATATCAAAACCTACTGACATATTGTTCTGTCCCGGTGATTTATATTCGTAGTCAATGAAAAAAAATAAATAAATAATAATAATAATAAATAAATAAATAAATAAAATAAAATAAAATAAATAAAAGAGATTTTAAAGTCAGGAAGTCTAGAAGTGAAAATGTTATCTATGGAATAATCCTATATGAATCTTATACAGGGCTAATAATATATATAGAATTTGTATGGAACCTTCTCATTAGTTTAAATAAGGAATATTTATTTAACGTAATTACAATTATGCAGATTTCCAACATGAAACTAATATATTGTTCAATTTTGGTACTGTTTTTTTTTTCAGACATTCTTTCTCATGTGGGTCGAGTATTAAAAAACAAAAAATTTATCCTAAAGTCGTATTTATTACAGCAAGTAACGTAACTCTTAGCTGGCTGAGAGCAATCTCCTGCCAAGTGACGACGTCATCATTGCCGTATCAGCATTTGTTCCTTTTAACCTCAATAATCTGCTTACACAGGCTTCATCTGTGTGTCGTCTCTGCTTGCAAAGCAGATTGACTTCTCATGGGCAAGGCAGACGTTAGGTACAAGTGTCTATCGGTATGCGCAATGCAACTTGCAATCATTTTAAAAATTAATAAATAAATAAGGAAATAGAAATTCTATAACATCAAAATGAATTAATTTTTTCTGACTCATAGACATTTAGAAATATCACGATATGGATATGGATTATTTACTTGCAACATTAGCTTATTACAATCCATGTAAATCACATTCATGGGAAAATGTCACATTTTCTTGAAAAACCCAAAGTTTATTTAGAAATTAGTTACATAGTGGGTTTTTTTCGTTGCATCTCCTATCTATAAATAGTTTTAAAAATTAACCTCAGAGGATGCGCGCGAGAAAATTGAATATGAAACTTTTGTTAGGGCACATAGGATCAGATTTAATTTCAGTTAGCATAGAGAAATACAGAATCGAAATATATTTTTTGCGTGTACGCAATAGGAATCTATTATATAAATGATCATAAATAACAGAATCTAAATATATCTTTGCGTGTACGCAATAGGAATCTATTTGAAGTGCACATATATTAATCATAATTATATGAATCCATATACATATGTATAAACAAATCAGGTAGCCTATAATCAATCTGTTACCTTTTATCTTACCAATATCTGCAGTTATATATGAGTTAGTATATTGATTAATGAATCAGATATATAACATTTAGCATAAAAATCAACGAATCAATCAGCATAAACATTAATAATTTTATCAATTCATATATGAAGTTTTTAGCAGTTAAAATATGATTTTTTATCATGTTAATCTTCATTCTATGCAATTGTCAGAGTACATTAGTATTTTCTGTAGCATATGTATCTTAATGAGATGAAGTGAAAAACTGTATCATTATATATCACGTGATCACTATTTACCAATATCATTGTTTTATATTTTATTACTTGAATCAATTCATGTACACATGAATTTTTATTTACTTATATATATTCACATAGTGTCTGTATCACACTCCTCTATAAGTCAGTGCAAGTCAGTTTGAGTGATATTCAGTAGTTGGTTTTGGTAGCTGACCGAGCTGATGTAGTGTTTACATAATAAAATATGGAATGTTAGTCCATATATAAAAAAAAAAAAAAGTCTAAAAACTAAAGAGGGTCAACCAGATTGCTTGCAGGAATGTGATCAGACTAGAGACGCTAAAGATGACGTATACAATAAGTATGTAGGCTAAGATAACATGCCGTCACCTGTAGTCATTCAATTGTTTATAAACATTAGTCCAAGCTCCCTGCTTGAGACAACTACCCCGACCTATAATTCAAACGGCCTACGTGATCTGTAGCGTGTCTCATTTGATTGTGTGTTCGTATGTAACTATGTCATCTGATAGTATGTTCATATGTTCGAACTACTGTCTGTTCTTTCATAACTTGTAACAAGATGGTAGTAGAGGCAGAACAGAGTTAGCTATCGTCATTAGAAGACCTGTACCTCTTTACCTAAGCTTTATCATGTAGAGGAATAGGATTAGCCATCATCATTGGCAGAAGCGATCAAGCTATCGTTATTAGAAGACTTGTACAATCATATCTGATCTTCAGCATGTAAAACTTCAGAAGAATATATCTATTTTTATACTTCGTGTTTTCTACAAGAACCTCCTCACCATGAGTTTAACACATCATCGTCATAGACAAGAAGATAGTCCCGACTTCGTAAGTGATCTACAAACCCCAAGACACTCCATTGAAGATGGAAGTGCAATACCAACCGACTTAGCGTAAGATTATCGCAAGTCTAACATTACCTCATAGGGCGCCTTATCATACAAGGCACAAGCCCTAATATACATATATATATATATATATATATATATATATATATATATATATATATATATATATATATAGATAGATAGATATTGAGATGAGAATGTTTTCTCCACTCGTATTTTTATATTTATGATAAAAATAAGATGCTAGGGAGAAGCGGAATACTGGGCATTTTTGGAATAACTTCAGACAGCAACATGCAAACCTAGAGGAACTCGACCCTCTCCCTCATTTTTAGACGGGGAAAACTCACTCTACTATTGTTGGTTAACTGAACGTTCTGTAACTGCAAATTAATATATAATTCTCTTCATCGAAGTGACCGATTTTATTTAATGTTGCAAGGAGTTTGGAGTAATAAGTAAAAAAGCCTTAATTTTTATGGCACAAATAAATCTATAAAATCTAAAATTTGCTTTGTCATTTATATGATATTATATACTTTTTCAAATTGTTATTGCCGAACATGATCAACAACTAACGACCACAACCATCATTTTTGTATGAGTCCGATTTCTCTCAAAGGAGGCAGGCAGCATCTGTATACTTAAATAGACTCCTCGTTTAGTTTCTTAGTTGAGCAATATTACCTATGAAGGGCAAGAACATACCATACATATATTTACACCTCCAACAATTCCATATAGTTAGTATTTACCACGATGCAATAACAGATATTTCTCAAGGCTGAACTTCATTTTGTTACCATTAAATGAGAAACACTGGCAACTATACTATATATTATGTCAATAGGTCCATTGGTGTCTGTGATTGGGGATGAATAGAACTTAGGAATTCGATAAACACATCCATCAGTATTGTCGAGAGAGTTCTCGACAAATCCCGTTTAAATCATATGATTGCTTTAATACTGATTAAGGTGGGAAACCATTGTGTAAACATAGAAACATGGAAAGTACAGAATTAATAGTGGCTTTACAATGAACAATATTCAACTAGTGAGGTGTTCCAAGAAAGATTACATAATAATAATAATAATAATAATAAAATAATAATAATAATAATAATAATAATAATAATAATAATAATAAACATGGTAATTGGTTTTTTTTTTAATTCTAATGGGAAATAAACTATGATTTGTTATTATGTTTTGTGATGTTGAAATTGGCAAGCATAAGATGTAACCGAAAGCCTTTATTTGTGGGCATTTCCCTAATATCGCCAAAACTTTGTCGAATATATATTTTCCAGCAAAACTCTATTTCAGGTTGCTATATCAGTGGGAGAGAAAGCTGAAAATATTGGGAATTTTTTATCAGAGATTACATGAAAGGCCACAGAATGGTATCAAAGAGGCTATAGATAGGCATGGAAATGGCTTTCCAGAAAGGTCGCAAAGTCATTTTGAAATATTTGTTACCTAGAATCATCACCTATGTTGAAGTAGGTCATGTTGCAATGCAAGTCTTCAAGAATTCAAAATTTAAAGAAAAGACAACTGAAAATTATATGGCACGTTGCCTAATCTACTTTTCCTTCAACATTGGCTACACTGCACTGGAAACTTAATGTTGCCTTTGCACTTTCTGCAGGATGGCCCACAAGGAAAATGGAATACCGGTTATAAATCCTGACTGACTGCACCTTCTCGAAGATGCCCTTTATATATGTACACACACATTTATATATGTATATATATGTATGTATATAATATACATTCATACATGTATATATATGTGTTTATGAGTATGTGCCAATATCTTTTTTTTTTTTTTTCCTAGATGATAAGTATTTTTTTTTATCATTTTGGACAGTGTTAAATGTGTAAGGCCTAGGGTTATGATTAATGATATATTGCCAATATGTTCACTGTGACCTATTGGAATGTGGAGAAGCAACGACCTGAGAAAAGCTGACCAATGGTTTCTGTCGGTGGCGTGAGAAAAAACTGCATAGTTAGACAAGTCAATGTACGACAGTTTATGAACTCTTCTCAAAGTGCCTTTGGGAAACTGGTTGCAGCCAGTAATTATGAGGCGCTAACGAAGTGTGCGTTCATAAGTGCATGTGCGCCTCTTCCTTTTAAATGTATGATACCCAAGTCTATGGGGGATTTGCATAGAGGCGGCTTTGAGAGAAAGGCAAGATGCTGTGGTGCTCTCCGAAGTGGTTTTTTGATAAGTATGTGAAATAGTCCGGCTGCTTGGACGGTTCTGGCATGGAACTATGGGGGGACCGAGGGAGTCCCGATGGATAATAGACATTTTGGTGTGACTATTTACTGTTTAGACATTTTGATAGTGGGGTAACTTGAATTAAGTTAGTCTGTGAGACCTAATTGTTTTGCTGTTTTTCATTGTTAATAAATGTTTATTTTATAATGCAACTCTCTCATTTTGACTACCTGTTAGAGTGGAGAGAAAGAGGTGAAGAAAGTGAGAGAGAGAAAGAGCAGTCGCTTGGCGAGAGAGAGAGAAAGGAAAGTCGCAAGCCGCTGGTTTGTTTGCTGTTTGCCTGACGCTCGAGTTACATGTTTACCAAATGAATAATGAGGACAATATCTTCATAACAGGTTTTCGAACAACAAAGCCTTTGTGGGATTGTGGAAAATTGTTAAATTGTTAGTTTTCAGTTACTAAGTGAGAAAAAATGAGAAATATCTATCCATTAACTGCGCAAAGGGGAGTGGGAAGCATTTTCTTAGACTCAGCATTTTTCCCAGGGAGTCAGCCTAGAAGCAGTGGCAGCACTCAGTGTGACTTCTGTGTGTAATGTCGAGTGCATCCCGAGATAATCGTACGTGTCACTGCCATGTCGTGCGCGAATTCCGAGTTCTTTTTGTTCCCATTATGGAGTGGTGAGTGTTAAAAACTATTGTTTGTAAGGGGGAGGGTTTTTTTTAAATATTTCAGTGAAATGGGACTGGTTCAAGAGGTCAAAGTGACGTGTTTTCTTTATTGCACGTGTTTATAATAAGACGAATTCGTCTTTCTTTATCATAAGGGTGTATAAAGATGTTTTTTTTTATGCATGCAAACTGTGCTTGGATAGCATATTTCGCTTGGAGACAAAGCGGCCACTGAATTTTACGGGCTCAGCACATTTCTGCTAACCGGCGCAGGAAGGCATTGCATGGCGGGTACTGCCTGCCTAAGGGGGTATTGCAAGGGTACTAGTGTATACCTCAGGGGGGTCCTCAGACACTGTTCAAGGGGAGATGGGTACTGGTGTATGCCTCGGGGGAGGTTTCTGCCGCTTGACTGAGGGGTGTTTCAACGCTCAGTGGGGGGAGAAACTTTTTTTTTTCTCAGTGGGGGTGAACTCCTCCTTTCTTTTTTTTTTCTTTGTCGGGCTGTTGGAATACGAGTCTGGCCTTGACAGTGAATGCTAGGACATCAGCTGATTGATTAGTTGATGAAGTGAAATGCCCGTAGAGATTTTTTTTTTTTTTGTTTTTTTTTAGAAAGAGATTTTTCTTTCTCGTGAATGAAGAGAAAAGAGAATTGAAATGCATTGTATGGGTGTATGTTTTCCTTATGCCTTGGAAGATATAAATATAATGGGGACATACATTATTATTATTTTTTTTATTGTGTTGGAGGGATTACTTTGAAAATGGTGCAGAGTGGTGGTGTATGGTAATGCCCGATGCCGTGAATGGTGTTGATTGTGTGGGTGTGGCAATAGTGGTATATCATGTGGGTTCAGCATTACTGTTGTATGCTATTTTGAATTTCACCCTTACTTGAGATCTTTGCAAGAGAATTATTACTATGGAGAGTTATTATTATTATTAATGATTGTTATTGTATGAGATGTGTCACGGGAGGGTTGCTTAAATATAATTATCATTACTTGAGACTTGTTTTACGGGAGATTTGACATATTTCATGGGAGATTATTTTTAATTATTACAGATAATTATTAATGGAGAATTATTACAATGAATTAATGGGAGAAGTCTTGTCTTAGTTATTTGTCGAGTTTTTGTAACTTTGGAGAATATTTCAGTCATTCATGAGGGATGAGTTTTGCTGAATCTTGATGAATCTGGCTGAATCTTGGTGAATTGTGTTGAATCTTGCTGAACTTTTGCTGAAAATTGTGTTGAATTCCTTGGTGAATGGACAAGCATTAACATTGGTGATGTTTTTTTATGCTGATACTAGTGATTTTGGTGATAGCAATTTTTTGTGATTTTGCTGAAAGTGATATTTCTGATACTGATTTTTTTTATACGAATACGTGGGTGTTGTAATGCTATCAAGGGAGGTGAAATCTTTTTTTGAATTTGGGAGGAACTAACAACACATTAGTTTTTTTTTTTCCTTTTTTTTATGAGTTCAGCAGATAATTGCTTGACATCTAGTGAGTCACGGGAGATAGTTAATAATGCCGTTGATTTTTCTTTTCTCCTTTTTTTTGGAAGTTAGCCATCGCCGACACAAGTTTTTTTTCATCATGGGTGAATTTGAATCTATTTTTTCTCTCCAATTTGTGTGAGTATTTTTTAATATCTCAGTTCATGACTTAGAGTCATTGTTCGGGAACGTGTTTGTGTTTCAGCTATTTGATGCTGTAGAGAAATTTACGGGAGAATTCTTGCATGGTTTTGAATGCATACGTATTGGCACTACATTTTTTTCTCTGGATATTTGTGTTTCAGAAATTGTGAGTTTTTTTGCACAATACCTTTGTTGTATTTGTGACAACTTTGTGAGAGATAGGAAACTTGGTTAAGTTTTCTAGTGGTCTATGTTGTAGTGCATATGGAGAAGTCTTGGCTAAGTCACTTTGTATTTGGAGTTCTGTTATAATGAGTTGTGGCACATTGGTGATTTTTTCTAGAATTTTCTAGACAGTTTTTTATTTGCCGAGTTTTTGCCCTTTTTAGTTTCAGTTACGCTAAATGGAGAGAGTTTTATAGTTTTGAGATATATTTTTTGGCCATTTTGATATTTGCCAATGGATGAGAACTACTATGTTTAGTTCAATTATTTTGCAGCCATCTTTGTTGCAAAGGGAGACACATATTTGGAGATTATGGGGCGATATTTGTGAGCGTGTGAGTTAGATGCTTTGAGTGCAAATTTTTTTGGAGATAGGATTTCATTTTTTTGATATTCCTTTTTGGAGATATATTTTTTTGGAGCCTTGTTTTATTCCACATGGAGTATTGGGGAAATAGAGGTATATATTTTTTATTTGCCAAAATAGAGGTGATTAATCTTTATTCCTGAGTGGTGGTTTTTATTACATATGGCATCAGAGAAATAAGAGGGATATGTGGGTCTGGTTATTAACCAAATAGAGGTATTTTCATAACCGGAGTGGTGTTATTATTTATATGGTGTCACATAGATATATATGGACCTTTTTTGTGGTTATGGGAGTTTTGTCTTTTCGAGCAAAGAGAAGATTTCTGTGGTTCTTTCTTTTTGGTTTCGTGACTATTTGGAGCCGAGTGGCATTACTGCATTTATTAGGGCTTGTGCCTTGTATGATAAGGCGCCCTATGAGGTAATATTAGACTAGCGATAATCTATACGCTAAGTCGGTTGGTATTGCACTTCCATCTTCAATGGAGTGTCTGGGGTTTTGTAGATCACTTACGAAGTCGGTATTATCTTTACGACGATGTGTTAACTCATGGTTCGGTGAGGTCTTGTAGAAAACACTAAGTATAAAAATAGATATAATTTCTTCTGAAGTTTTACATGGTGAAGATCAGGTATGATTGTACAAGTCTTCTAATAACGATAGCTTGATCGCTTCTGCCAATGATGATGGCTAATCCTATTCCTCTACATGATAAAGCTTAGGTAAAGAGGTACAGGTCTTCTAATAACGATAGCTAACTCTGTTCTGCCCGTCTACCATCTCTGTTACAAGTTATGAAGGAACAGACAGTAGTTCGAACATATGAACATACTATCAGATGACATAGTTTCATACGAACACACAATCAAATGAGACACGCTACAGATCACGTAGGCCGTTTGAATAACTAGGTCGGGGTAGTTGTCTCAAGCAGGGAGCTTGGACTAATGTTTATAAACAATTGAATGACTACAGGTGACGGCATGTTATCTTAGCTTACATACTTATTGTATACGTCATCTTTAGCGTCTCTAGTCTGATCACATTCCTGCAAGCAATCTGGTTGACCTCTTTAGTTTTAGACTTTTATATATATGGACTAACATTCCATATTTTTATTATGTATACACTTAGCTCGGTCAGCTCCACCAACCAGCTACTGAATATTTACTCAAACTTGACTTGCATTTGACTTATAGGAGTGTGATACAGACACTATGTGAATATATATATATATAAGTAAATAAAAATGCATGGTGTACATGAATTGATTCAAGTAATAAAAATATAAAACAATGATATTGGTAAATAATAGTGATCACGGATATATAATGATACAGTTTTTTCACTTCATCTCATTAAGATACATATGCTACGAAAATACTAATGTACTCTGATAATTGCATAGAATGAAGGATTAACATGATAAAAATCATATTTTAACTGATAAAAAATTTCATATATGAATTGATAAAATTATTATGTTTATGCTGATTGATTCGTTGATTTTTATGCTAACTGTTATGTATCTGATTCATTAATCAATATACTAACTCATAAATACCTGCAGATATTGGTAAGATAAAAGGTAACAGATTGATTATAGGCTACCTGATTTGTTTATACATATGTATATGGATTCATATAATTATGATTAATATATGTGCACTTTAAATAGATTTCCTATTGCGTACACGCAAAGATATATTTAGATTCTGTTATTCATGATCATTTATATAAGAGATTCCTATTGCGTACACGCAAAGATATATTTCGACTCTGTTATTTATGATCATTTATATATATAAGATACATGATACTTTATATATATAGGACATGACCGAGGTTATACTACTTCACTTTTAACTAGCTTTCGAACAACTTTTCGTCCATTACACAGTTCCAGACAACCACCTTTAGCCAATTGAAACGGCCTTTTTCAATGGTTAAAACAAGGGGAAAATTTTGCCTGGGCGGGTCCAACGTTCCATTTTGCGCTCAATACTTATTCTCTGCATCCTAAGCTACACGATTACGTTCGCGATGAATATATCATCCCAGCACGAGTCCTTCGCCAGCAAAGTAGAGTTGAATATCCTTCGGGTCGTAATTGTCGGAAGTATGTCCCATTCGTAGTCGATTCCGACAGCCGCCGGAGCATTCCGCATTAAAACGAGATTAACGACGGGATACGGGTGTCGGTCGAAGAAGTCCATGAAATTCCTTTCACATTGTAGGCGGTTGTTACTTGACTGTAGTCGTCCGCTGCGACGAACGATTTTTTGAAGTTGCGATGTGAAACTCTCGTACTGCAGGATACTGTAACCAGGTTCCATTAATCAGCCTGCAAGTGAAATTATACTTGTCACAAGGGCAAAGTAAATTCAAACGACATCCAAATACAGGGGAGGGGAGAGAGCCATTTTAGACCAGACTTAACCACATGAATTCGCTGATATTCGGAATTCAAAAGAGTCCGCTGTACAAACTTTTTTATCCATGGCATAACCCAAATGAGTGAACCTATCCAGGTCTATGATGACTTGTAAAAATATCCATAATTATAAAAAATAAAATAGATATCATTACGAATCTCAAAGAAAATTCGATATTACTGGTAGTAAGTTACTAGACAAAGAAGTGGAAAACGGAGCTAATTGTAAGATTGCCAGGGCAAACATAAGAGTCAAAGAGAAGATTAATCATGATTCTATGTGCCCTAACAAAGTTTCATATTCAATTTTCTCGTGCGCATCTTCTGAGGTTAACTATTAAAACATTATTAATAGGTTAGAGATGCAACGAAAAAAAAAACCACCCTATGTAACTAATTTCTAAATAAAAACTTTGGGTTCCTTTCCAAGAAATGTGACATTTTCCCATGAATGTTTTACTTGAATTGTAATAGGCTAAGTTGCAGTAAATATTTCATATATACATATCTTGATACTTTCTAAATGTCTATGAGGTTCAGAAAAAAAAATTAATTCATTTTGTTGTTATAGAAATTCTATTTGCTTATATTGTTCATTAAATTTTAAAGATGATTACAGTCCTTAACTAATTGCATTACACACGCGGATAAGAATATGTTATGTGGCCTGTCATGTGACCTATGAACCACATGTGAAGTTCATGAACTAAGCATTCCTTTCTCCAGTCAATCTGCTTTTGCAAGCAGAGACGACACACAGATGAAGCCTGTGTAAGCAGATTATTGAGGTTAAAAGGAACAAATGCTGATACGGCAATGATGACGTCGTCACTTGGCAGGAGATTGCTCTCAGCCAGCTAAGAGTTACGTTTACTTGCTGTAAGAGATACGACTTTAGTATTTTCAAATGATATTTTAGTGTTTTAAATTCTCCACCCGCATGAGAAGAATGTCTGCAACAACAGTACCAAAATTGAACAATATTAGTTTCATGTTGGCATTATGTTAATAAATATTCCTTCCTATTCAAACTATGAAAAAGTTTCCATACAAATTCTATATATATTATTAGCCCTGTATAAGATTCATATAGGATTATTCCATAGATAACATTTTCACTTCTAGACTTCCTGACTTTAAAATCTCTTTTATTTTATTTTATTTATTTTATTTATTATTAGTTTATTTATTTATTTATTTATTTAATTTTTTTTTTTTTCATTGACTACGAATATAAACCGGACAGACAATATGTCAGTAGGTTTTGATATGTGTTTGAACTTTTAGCTTATTTGTCATTACTAAAGCGTTAAGTTAGAGTTCAAATCTTTACGCATATATATTTTGGATATTTAATTATCTATGGTTACGTTTTGCTTATTGATTTTATCGTGATTCCTTTTTTATTATAATTTGTAACCCTTCCGACTTCTTACGGAGTGTGTTATATTGACTCCACTTGTATCCATATTTATTTTTTTATTTTTTATATTTATTTATTTATATATTTTTTATATATATTTGATAAATTAATGGTTGGCTTGAATATGTGGAAAAGTGTTCTAGCGACGTACCGTATAAGGCTACTTGCGGCATCAATTCTATAGATACAAGATATATATGATAAAGGTAACTTTAAAAACCGCTAGAACCGCTATAATCCAGTTCGGATCCAACATCACGAGTTGTAACTCGTAAGACATTGACACTTCCTATTTAATTATCCGTTATTCTACCAAACCGATTGACTCTGGGTGATAAAATATATATGTTTTCTTAATGGAAAGGAATTCACACCACGTTTGTTAAGGAGATTATTATTGATTTACACCACCGACCCGAGTCACAGATTATTATGTGTTGAATTCCATATTTACTGATTTAGCACTCATAAATATTCGTAACGCACTCAATTGCGGTGTTTGTTTTTAGTGCTATTAATTCTATATAACATGTCAAGGAACTATTAACACTAAGAAGTGGGTTTATTCCCTCTGTCAGACTCGTAATTCTGTTAATAATTCTACGTATATTCTTTCCAGGATTGATTTGGCACAGGATAGGCCCCTAAACTGACAGGTGTCTTAGTGTATCCCTTGTTTTCATGACACGTGTTACAATTAGTTATGTGCTTTTTATATCTGTAAGCATTGTAGGCCAGAAACAGTGATTTGGCTTTCTGTGAAAAAGGAGGGAACCCTGGATGACGGAATGCAACCAGTTTATGACGATTGGTATGAGAAAGATTATCATACTACCTGGTCGTTAGTCATCTGCTGTGTTCTTGGGGTTTTCCTCGTCACAGACCTACATATAATATTACATTTGATTACATTATTTTGATACACATACTTTAAATGTACTTTTGCTTTAGGGTTTCTGCTCGAAGTGTTTATTGTTTTTGCTAGCCCACTGACCCTGTTTCCGTTTCGAAGTGTTTATTGTTTGGTGATTGCTGCTGACTCTGTTTCCGTTCGAAGTGTTTATTGTTTGGGTTATGTCTGTTGACTCTTGCTTTGTCAGTTTGTAACAGTCTGCGCTCCAACCCAGATATTCAATGCTCGCGATCTCTTGGGTTAAGGAATTTTTCCTTGTTTAGATACGGTTTTAACAATAGGTACGGATGTTTCTATATCTTTTAGTCTATTAATGGTTCTTTGCTGTATGGTGCGGGATTGCGGGATAATGCGTCAGCTATGATAATTGCTTTCCCAGGTAGATATCTTATCTTGGCTCCAAAGACCTGAATGATCATTTGTCACCGAGTTTCCTTTTGGACTGTGATTAAAGCCTTTGAAAAACTCGGTAAGGACTCATGTTCAGTAAGGACTTTATCAGGATAGCCATAGATTATGAACTTAAAATGTACTAGTGAGTTAAAGATACCTGGCCCTTCCTTGCTTATTACTGCATATTCACTTTCAGAGGGCTTAGTTTACGTGAATAAAAAGCTATAGGGAAAAGAACTGTTTTTTATCATATTACTGAAGTAATACCCTCTTACCCCTTGGTCTGAGGCGTCTGTTGCAATAAAAAAAAAAAAGTTCTTATTTAAATCAGGGATTTTTTAAGTTAGGTAAGCTGCATTTTCCGCTTTTAAGATATCGAACGCCTGTTGATGCTTTTCTGACCATAATAAATCTACGTTCTTCTTCGTAAGATCTGTTAAAGGAGCTGTCATGATTGAAAGTTACATATTTACATACGATTGTAATACCCACTAAGCGCGAAAGTGCTGTATCCCCCTTTTACGTTAATAAGTACCGGAAAGTTATGAATAGCCGACACCTTACCATGGACTACTTTTAAGACCTTGACCAGACACATAAACCTAGATAAACATGTTCGGTTTTTAAAAACTCACATTTAGATATTTTACTCTGAGATTATTTGTCTTTGTCTCTGTAGCACTAGCTCTACTTTATGTGAATGTACTTCTAAGGTATTAGAAAAGATTACAAGATCATCCATATAGGCATGTAGGTTATCCCCTAAAAGTCTCCAAACACTATATTGTAATTGGGGGCGCAACGTAAGCCAGAGGCATATGTAAAAATTGATAATGTCCCCCTGAGTGTGCTGAAAACGGTATATTGAGGTACAATCCATTAGGTAATGGTATCAGGTAAAAGCCTTTAAGTAGTCCAAGTTGGTGAACAAAAAAAAAAAAATTTATTCTAACCTAACAGAGATAAGATGTCGTCGGTACATGGCACTGGAAACTATCGGGAGTCGTTTCCTTGTTTAAGCGTCAGAAATCTACGCAGATACGCCAAGTCCGATCTTTTTATGGCATGACATTTGAGGGAAAAATTATATGGGCTTATTTGATTTCCTAATGACTCCTATTACTAACTTTTTTCAACTTCGTCATTATCTCTATTTTTGAAATTTCATTGAGATCTACACGAAGGTACGTATATAGCTTTATGTTTGTCCTTAGACCGTATTTTGTGTTAAATTACATCCGTTTTTTCCAGAGTCACTCGCCAGTGGAGAAACTTCCTGGTATTCAGGTAAAAGATAAAAAAAACTTTCTGCTGAATCACCTCTGCTTGAATGACTTTACGGATATTACTTAGATAGATTATCAGAGAGCTTCATCCACGACTGGTTGGGCGTGATTAAAAATTAGCAACAATAAAAAATGCGATATTTATACTTCCGTCTCCACGATATGTATACTTTTTAGGGCTTTGTTCGCGGAAATGGTTATATTTCAGAGTGTCGGGAAGGATTAAAATTTCATTTCCCAGCAAGTCTTTTTACACGCACTAAGACTTCGAGGGTGCATGCTTCTCGAGATTTTTGCGTGCAAAGTGCGACTGTGGTTGTGGGAGAATTCTGTTGGGTCATTTGAACAATGTTACGATTTATGAGACAAATGTATAGTTCCTTTATATAAGTTATTATTTGATTAACTGTCTCATTTTTGTTCAAACGGATTTATATGTTGAAGGTTTATAGGATTTTCCTTGATAAACACGCCTTATTTTTGCAGGATGTAAGATAATATTTTGTATACCCCTAGATGGATCTTACAATTACACTACATACAGATCAACGTTTTTTTATAACTATAGAGGTATCTGTAAAACAAACCGCTCGTCTTTCCGGACTTCTCATTAGGGAAGTTCGAACAACAGACGGTGAGTCCGTATACTGGTAATTAATTGTACTAAAGGAATAAATAAGATATTCTAATTTTTACGGCGCGTACAGTCGGGCTTAATCCACCAGTATTTATTATAACTTAATGTATTAAAATTACTAGAACTGCTCTGATTACTTGATACTGTCGTGTGATGCATAGGAAAAATCCTGTTAGTTCAAAAAGATATCGGTATGTATGAACCAACATCGCTTTTCCCCACTCTGCTAGAGTCGCTTATTGTGTGGAATTTGCTTCGCTTTGAAAACTCGGCAGATTTAACTAACCTTGACCGCTTGACTAGGTGACACAGTCACCGAGTTTGCTTGTTTGATTCTGAACGGGCTACTGTTTTACTATTTCTTTTTTGTAATAATTAGGATCCTTCTCTTTATTACCATCGGCACGTATTGTGTGTGTTAGCATTATGTTGCTGGTTACGTATAAAGCAATGAATGACGAACTATTAGGAACTGAGCGATTACTAATAAGACAAGTTATCACTACTGCATACAATATACTGTTTGATACTTCATTCTTTGCTAAAATTTGAAATAGTGAGGGATCCTGGTCAGCGCATTTAGCCTGATGAAAGTTTTTTACAGACATGTTCTTCCTTGCAATCCAGCCATATTTTTAAAGTTGAGGTTGAGTCATTGAGGTTCGATATTTTATATAACTCAAAAACTCAAGGCTAAAAACTGCGATCGGGACTTTGCAAAGGAGCATTTATTGTCATGACCCGAAATAGTGTTACCTCTAATTTATCTAGATTTGTACGGGTGTTCCTTGTTTTTTGTGTGTTTTCTAATCACTACGGTGCTTAACGACCCTATCCATGCATCTGTATAAATACAGACGTCCACTGCGTAAACGCATATTCACTGTTTAATATGATTTGTTACGTAAGGGATTAATAATCACCCAAAAATGATAAAATTAACATAGTATATGTTATTATAATTCAGTAGAACTTCTGGAAACAGACCACTCAAAGATAAAAAACTCGCAGTAAGCGAAATCTCAATGATATAGATAATTTCTGTAAAAAAGTAAGATTAAGAATGTCTCGTAACTCCAGCCACAGGAATAACGAAATTCTACCTGTAAAGGAAACACTCAAAGTTACTCCAAATGAATAAAAAATTGTACTTAGCTTGCTTTTGTGGGAAGTCACGGTGTTCCGATAACGACACACGGCCTTGGTCCTCCTTCTCTATTTAACGGATGACCTGGTTTGGCTTCAGTTTCCCCCCGTGCGCGTTGTTTCGATGATTCGAGCCCTTAAAAATCCGATGCTGCAGACGCGTTCGGTTTGTTTCTTGCAGTGCCGGAAACGCTCACTAACGATGTTTTCTTGAATGATTCTAATGAGAGACGAAGCTTCCGTTGCCGTAGGAAAAGGACACGTCGGTTTTTGTTTCTTGAAGTTATTCACTAACGATGATACTAAGTTGCTTGACGAATCTTGTTGTTTTCTGAAGTCGCTCACTAATGATGATACTAGGTTGCTTGAAGAATCTGCTGCTTTCGTCGTCGTTGACTTCATGATTTATTATTCTGTTTTTTTCTTCGTAGACGTTGTAGAGTTCTTCTGGTCCGCTGGCCACCAATTATTAGGGCTTGTGCCTTGTATGATAAGGCGCCTATGAGGTAATATTAGACTAGCGATAATCTATACGCTAAGTCGGTTGGTATTGCACTTCCATCTTCAATGGAGTGTCTGGGGTTTTGTAGATCACTTACGAAGTCGGTATTATCTTTACGACGAATGTGTTAAACTCATGGTTCGTTGAGGTTCTTGTAGAAAACACTAAGTATAAAAATAGATATAATTTCTTCTGAAGTTTTACATGGTGAAGATCAGTATGATTGTACAAGTCTTCTAATAACGATAGCTTGATCGCTTCTGCCAATGATGATGGCTAATCTATTCCTCTACATGATAAAGCTTAGGTAAAGAGGTACAGGTCTTCTAATAACGATAGCTAACTCTGTTCTGCCCGTCTACCATCTCTGTTACAAGTTATGAAGGAACAGACAGTAGTTCGAACATATGAACATACTATCAGATGACATAGTTTCATACGAACACACAATCGAATGAGACACGCTACAGATCACGTAGGCCGTTTGAATAATAGGTCGGGGTAGTTTGTCTCAAGCAGGGAGCTTGGACTAATGTTTATAAACAACAATTGAATGATCTACAGGTGACGGCATGTTATCTTAGCTTACATACTTATTGTATACGTCATCTTTAGCGTCTCTAGTCTGATCACATTCCTGCAAGCAATCTGGTTGACCTCTTTAGTTTTAGACTTTTATATATATGGACTAACATTCCATATTTTTATTATGTAAACACTTACACATTGTGGTCCTATGGAGATGTGTGCATTTTTTATGTTCACAAGTGTGTTATTTTTGGAGGCATATAATTGGGCTGTGTGATGTTGAGAGAATACGTCTTCGAGACAGCCTTTGAACACATTAGTCATATCCTGGAGTTAATTTTGTGAAATGTATCAGTTAGATGTTTTTTTTTTGAGAATCATGAGTTTTCCAAACTTGTGTGTCTGACTGGACATTTTTTATGCTGCTGTTTGAGCTCACGTCTGCAGGTGTATTTTTCTGCTGACAAGCGCTGTGCTGTTCCTTTTCCTCTGATGGCGATTGATCAGAGTTTTTGCAATATCTGGAAATGTTGGCAATAGCATTTCACGAAAGCGCATGGGTAAGAGTTTGCTTTCTGGCAAATTCCATAACTTTACATGGGGCATTTCTTGGGGAAAAACGCTGGGGGTTATGCATATTATACATGTATTATGTATTTTGTGATTGGGGAAATCTACTTGTGATTATTCTTTTTTTTTTTTTTCTTCCTTTTCCGATGAGAGATGTAATTTATCGGGAGTTGCTACTTACGTAAGTGGGAGTTTGACATTATGTCTCATTGTAATTAATTGTTTGGGCAGTAAAGGGTTTTTTGCTGTTAAACATTGGAGATTTTTGCTGATTTTGTGGGTTGTTTAGACTTCAGAGCTCGAGAGAACATTTTTTGAGTCTGGGCGTGTTACGTGATTTTTTTTTTCCTGGGGCTCAGTATTTTCTTTTTTCTTTTTTTTACTTATGAGAACATTCGGGTTTGAAATGTGAATGCAGAATTCCATGGAGTTGCTGTGAGATTTTGAGTTGTGTGTGTGTGCTGATGTGTGAGCTTGGAGAATTGAGTTGGAGAACTTGATGTTTTTTTTTTTTCTTTGAGAGTTATGATAATGACTTATCATTTAGTGGTCATATTAAAGGGAGTTAATTGGGAGACGTTCAGTTAGTATTTCTGACTTTTTGAGAGCATTGTTTGATAGAAGTAGTATGTCCGGGGTTAATTCTTTTTCGATTGACCAGTGACTTGACTGAGAATACTAACACATCAAAAAGACGTTTCCCAATGCTAGCAAGATGTCCACCAGCCGTGCAGAGAGGTTGCTGTCGTTTATCAAGGGGATCTGCAGAAGCCGTTAGAAGTCTTCTACAATGAGGGAGGCATTCCGTCTTCCTACAGTCTGCTACAGGAGCAACAAGTTGCAGACAAAGAGGGATATTCAAGAATCCTAAATGAGAGAAAATTCTAGTGTTATTTGGAGATAAAAGCGTAACAGACTTCATTTTATAATGCCAGAGACGTGCAGTTATTAGTTATATTTTATTTAAGCCGGCCAATGTGTTTTATATTACATAAGCTATTTTGTTTGACAATTTTGCTAGGTGGGAGCTAGCATTTCGAGGTGGCCAAGCGGTGTAAGGCCTAGGGTTATGATTAATGATATATTGCCAATATGTTCGCTGTGACCTATTGGAATGTGGAGAAGCAACGACCTGAGAAAAGCTGACCAATGGTTTCTGTCGGTGGCGTGAGATAAAACTGCATAGTTAGACAAGTCAATGTACAACAGTTTATGAACTCTTCTCAAAGTGCCTTTGGGAAACTGGTTACAGCCAGTAATTATGAGGCGCTAACGAAGTGTGCGTTCGTAAGTTCATGTGCGCCTCTTCCTTTTAAATGTATGATACCCAAATCTATGGGGGATTTGCATAGAGGCGGCTTTGAGAGAAAGGCAAGATGCCGTGGTGCTCTCCGAAGTGGTTTTTTGATAAGTGTGTGAAATAGTCCGGC
The DNA here is from genome assembly GCF_015104395.2 of Macrobrachium nipponense. Classification (NCBI taxonomy): domain Eukaryota; kingdom Metazoa; phylum Arthropoda; class Malacostraca; order Decapoda; family Palaemonidae; genus Macrobrachium; species Macrobrachium nipponense. Next base: position 21,109,128 of record NC_087210.1, read on the forward strand.
TGCTTGGACGGTTTTGGCAAGGAACTATGGGGGGACCGAGGGAGTCCCGATGGATAATAGACATTTGGTGTGACTATTTACTGTTTAGACATTTTGATAGTGGGGTAACTTGAATTAAGTTAGTCTGTGAGACTTAATTGTTTTGCTGTTTTTCATTGTTAATAAATGTTTATTTTATAATGCAACTCTCTCATTTTGAATACCTGTTAGAGTGGAGAGAAAGAGGTGAAGAGAGAGAGAGAGAGAGAGAGAGAGAGAGAGAGCGGTCGCTTGGCAAGAGAGAGAGAAAGGAAAGTCGCAAGCCGCTGGTTTGTTTGTTGTTTGCCTGACGCTCGAGTTACACATTTACCAAATGAGGATAATATCTTCATTACAAATGCATAGCTACCACTGTAGATATCTCTTAAGGTTCTTTGCAACATCCCTTCACCCCTTGGCTGCATCCCCTTTCATTTCTTTTTTGTACCTCCATTCATGGTCTCTCTCTTAGTGGGAATAGTACCATCAGTGCACCTCAAGCGATGGGCTGTATGCAGTACTTAAGGTTCTTCGCAGCGTCCCTTCGGCCCTTAGCTGCAACCCCTTTCATTCCTTTGACTGTACCTCTATTCATATTCTCTCTCCTCCATCTTACTTTCTACGCCCTCCTAACAATTGTTGCACAGCGCAACTGTGAGGTTTTCCTCCTGTTACACCTTTCAAGTCTCTCCACTCTTGATTTCCTTTTCAGCGCTGATTGGCCTCAAAGCTCCCAGTGCTTGGCCATTGGGCTAAATTCTATATTCCATTCCATTCCATTCCTACACTAATTCACAGCATACATAGAGCTGCATCTGTGTAACTCTTGTTTACTTTATGCGTTGTCTTGGGCAAGCCTATTAATAGGTGATACTGTTGATCGACTTAGTCCCGTACACACACACACACACACACACACACATAGTCTACGCAGTTAGTAAAAGCCAAACATTATTATTTAGTTTTAATATCTTGTTTTTCAAAGCGTATATTTTCTATTCAAACTTCATATTATTATTTATAAATAAATTATGAGTACACATGTATGAATCCACGCTCTTGTGAGAATTTGCTTAGAGACAAAAATACTACTGCGAACACCGCCTTGCCTGACCATCACGTTTTGCTTAAGAACCTCTCTCTCTCTCTCTCTCTCTCTCTCTCTCTCCTCTCTCTCTCTCTCTCCTGCATGCTATAATATAATTTCCTGTTGATGTACACTACGCGACACGGATCTTCAGGTTCAGAACGACATTACCAGTGTTGTGGAACAATTATTCATTAACAAATTTGGAGACCAAATTCATGATCAAAATACACCTTTGATGTGCTCTTCAATAGCTTTCATTCATAAATATATCGTTAAACCGTTATAGGTGAATTCGGCGATTTAACTCTATAATGGGTGTTTTCAAACCAAATACCATTTTATTACCCAAACAGAAAATATTTCTCAATAGGAAATCAAATTACCTCTGATGTAATTTGGAATAATTTTGACGGTTCAGTCAGTGTCGAATACGATGCAAACATGCAAAGCGCTTGATATTAACATGTAATGTTAATATATACAAACAAAACCAGCTACCATTTGCATTCAGAATAACCTTCATTTCCCACAAGGTCAAAAGTACTTAATCAGTTGAGACAAAATTAATTAACAAGTGGATATATTGATACAGTGAACGAAAATATTTTTTTCTCTAACGTTTAACCATATAAATAACATGATTAAATTTACATTTCGGCGTTAGTATGAAAGAAGTGAGATAGATAATTAAGGGGGAGTCCCGTAAGTTAAACTAATAGATAAAGATTAAAACAGTACTGAAAATGAACAAAGTCCGCTTCGTTTGAAAGAGATCCAGGAACTCGGAAAGATCTTGTGCTTGGATGAACGGAGTGGTTCTTTCAATCCTTGGGAAATCACTCTGACGCTATATATTCTCTTGCAGACTAAGCCGAGGCAAGGTAAAGGCCTCACTCCTCCCGAGAAAGGAATTAGTTCGTCTTTGAGACTCGTCTCGAAAAGGTCCTTCTCACCAAGTGAAGGGAAGCCTTTGACAAGTGGGAGAAGAAGAGATTTGATAAGTGGTAGAGGAAGGAAAGATTTGACAAGTGGGAAATGAAGAAGAAAGGGCAGTTAGGGCAGGGAGGTACTAATGTACTAATATACTTGTTAAAAATTTCTTTTCATTTGTGGATGTTCACTGGTATGGAACATTAATCGACAAAGAATGAATGATAACAAGTCTCATTGACTTCTTTTTATTTAACTATGTACATGACAGTTATCATTTGCTCTAAGAAGTAAATACTACTTAGAAAGGAAAGACAGCAAGATTGCGGAGAGGAAGCAGGGATGGAGATAAAATAGAAGGCTATAATGATCAGTTAGATAGAATTTCTACCTACGAACATCATTATTATTATTATTATTATTATTATTATTATTATTATTATTATTATTATAAGCATTGCTCATACAGACATTATTTTGTAAATGATCAGTGGGATGTACTATTTGTTTGCAAACTTTATTTTATAATTATTTTCAAGAAACTCTATAACCAGTCAGGAATGCAGGAACGTTTCCACAGCAAAAGTCCTACCCTTTAAACACACACCACACACATATATATATATATATATATATATATATATATATATATATATATATATATATATATATATATATATATATAGAAGTTGGTACTTGATATTAAAAATACAAGTTTAATACATTACCAGTTATTTACAAATTACCAAATTCTGCTAAAATGAAATGACAACATTATACATCGAGCTGAAATATTTCGTAAAAAGCAGGAAAAACCCGAAATATACAAGTAGTATATTTGTTGCTCTAAGCGTCATCTGGTGTGCAGAGCCACCAATTTCAGATTTATAGCTCATGTTCATCGCCTAGGCGTAGGAGTCAGTGAATCTATCGGCCAAAATATATTCCGATTCTAACAGTACGGCTTCCTATATGAGCACAAGCTCACCTAAATTGCAATCTATTAGTATACAATAAATACAAGAAAAGCTCTTAAACAATGAAATTACACGAAAACAGCCACCTACCAAAATTAAGGGAAATAACACTGATAACCCTATTGATAAGATAAGCAAGCCTCAGTTCCATTTTATTTACATTATAATCTTAAAGATAAAATATATGATTGGCCGTCATTAATTAAAAATGTGTTAAAAAACATTTTATTTCATGATTTTTGTTCTTGGTACAATGATCGCTTGGGTTTCTTATCATGGGGAGATGGGTACTAATCTGAATTCTTCTTATGTGCTTATAGTTCTTCGCATTTCTTTTGGGTACACCTTACAGTATCTGATTCTTGAAACACTTATATGACTTCAGCTTTCCTCAAAGCAACGACGAGACAATTTGTTTAGGTCTAATCATCGATGTTTCGTTTGCCGTGATCGTTGTTGTCATT
>NC_087210.1:21113106-21120606 GCF_015104395.2 Macrobrachium nipponense
ATCATTTACAAAATAATGTCTGTATGACAATGCTTATAATAATAATAATAATAATAATAATAATAATAATGAATAATAATAATAAATAATAATAATAATCAATAATAATAATAATAATAATAATAATGATGTTCGTAGGTAGAAATTCTATCTAACTGATCATTATAGCCTTCTATTTTATCTCCATCCCTGCTTCCTCTCCGCAATCTTGCTGTCTTTCCTTTCTAAGTAGTATTTACTTCTTAGAACAAATGATAACTGTCATGTACATAGTTAAATAAAAAGAAGTCAATGAGACTTGTTATCATTCATTCTTTGTCGATTAATGTTCCATACCTGTGAACATCCACAAATGAAAAAACATTTTTAACAAGTATATTAGTACATTAGTACCTCCCTGCCCTAACTGCCCTTTCTTCTTCATTTCCCACTTGTCAAATCTTTCCTTCCTCTACCACTTATCAAATCTCTTCTTCTCCCACTTGTCAAAGGCTTCCCGTCACTTGGTGAGAAGGACCTTTTCGAGACGAGTCTCAAAGACGAACTAATTCCTTTCTCGGGAGGAGTGAGGCCGTTACCTTGCCTCGGCTTAGTCTGCAAGAGAATATATAGCGTCAGAGTGATTTCCCAAGGATTGAAAGAACCACTCCGTTCATCCAAGCACAAGATCTTTCCGAGTTCCTGGATCTCTTTCAAACGAAGCGGACTTTGTTCATTTTCAGTACTGTTTTAATCTTTATCTATTAGTTTAATTTACGGGACTCCCCCTTAATTATCTATCTCACTTTTTTCATACTAACGCCGAAATGTAAATTTAATCATGTTATTTACATGGTTAAACGTCAGAGAAAAAAATATTTTCGTTCACTGTATCAATATATCCACTTGTTAATGAATTTTGTCTCAACTGATTAAGTACTTTTGACCTTGTGGGAAATGAAGGTTATTCTGAATGCAAATGGTAGCTGGTTTTGTTTGTATATATTAACATTACATGTTAATATCAAGCGCTTTGCATGTTTGCTTCCTATTCGACACTGACTGAACCGTCCAAATTATTCCAAATTACATCAGAGGGAATTTGATTTCCTATTGAAAAATATTTTCTGTTTGGGTAATAAAATGGTATTTTGTTTTGAAAACACCCATTATAGATTTGTTAAATCGCCGAATTCACCTATAACGGTTTTAACGATATATTTATGAATGAAAGCTCTTGAAGAGCACATCAAAGGTTGTATTTTGTTGATCATGAATTTGGTCTCCAAATTTGTTAATGAATAATTGTTCCACAACACTGGTAATGTCGTTCTGAACCTGAAGATCCGTGTCGCGTAGTGTACATCAACAGGAAATGATATTATAGCATGCAGAGAGAGAGAGAGGAGAGAGAGAGAGAGAGAGAGAGAGAGAGAGAGAGAGAGAGAGGTTCTTAAGCAAAACGTGATGGTCAGGGAAGGCGGTGTTCGCAGAAGTATTTTTGTCTCTAAGCAAAATCTCACAAGAGCGTGGATTCATACATGTGTACTCATAATTTATTTATAAATTAATATAGAAGTTGAATAGAAAATATACGCTTTGAAAAACAAGATATTAAAACTAAATAATAATGTTTGGCTCTTACTAACTGCGTAGACTGTGTGTGTTTGTGTGTACGGGACTAAGTCGATCAACAGTATCACCTATTAATAGGCTTGCCCAAGACAACGCATAAAATAAACAAGAGTTACACAGATGCAGCTCTATGTATGCTGTGAATTAGTGTAGGAATGGAATGGAATGGAATATAGAATTTAGCCCAATGGCCAAGCACTGGGAGCTTTGAGGCCAATCAGCGCTGAAAAGGAAATCAAGAGTGGAGAGACTTGAAAGGTGTAACAGGAGGAAAACCTCACAGTTGCGCTGTGCAACAATTGTTAGGAGGGCGTAGAAAGTAAGATGGAGGAGAGAGAATATGAATAGAGGTACAGTCAAAGGAATGAAAGGGGTTGCAGCTAAGGGCCGAAGGGACGCTGCGAAGAACCTTAAGTACTGCATACAGCCCATCGCTTGAGGTGCACTGATGGTACTATTCCCACTAAGAGAGAGACCATGAATGGAGGTACAAAAAAGAAATGAAAGGGGATGCAGCCAAGGGGTGAAGGGTTGTTGCAAAGAACCTTAAGAGATATATACAGTGGTAGCTATGCATTTGTAATGAAGATATTATCCTCATTATTCATTTGGTAAATGTGTAACTCGAGCGTCAGGCAAACAACAAACAAACCAGCGGCTCGCGACTTTCCTTTCACTCTCTCTTGCCAAGCGACCGCTCTCTCTCTCTCTCTCTCTCTCTCTCTCTCTCTCTCTCTCTCTACTCTAACAGGAATTCAAAATGAGAGAGTTGCATTATAAAATAAACATTTATTAACGATGAAAAACAGCAAAACAATTAAGTCTCACAGACTAACTTAATTCAAGTTACCCCACTATCAAAATGTCTAAACAGTAAATAGTCACACCAAAATGTCTATTATCCATCGGGACTCCCTCGGTCCCCCCATAGTTCCTTGCCAGAACCGTCCAAGGAGCCGGCTATTTCACACACTTATCAAAAAACCACTTCGGAGAGCACCACGGCATCTTGCCTTTCTCTCAAAGCCGCCACTATGAAATCCCCCATAGATTTGGGTATCATACATTTAAAAGGAAGAGGCGCACATGAACTTACGAACGCACACTTCGTTAGCGCCTCATAATTACTGGCTGCAACCAGTTTCCCAAAGGCACTTTGAGAAGAGTTCATAAACTGTTGTACATTGACTTGTCTAACTATGCAGTTTTATCTCACGCCACCGACAGAAACCATTGGTCAGCTTTTCTCAGGTCGTTGCTTCTCCACATTCCAATAGGTCACAGCGAACATATTGGCAATATATCATTAATCATAACCCTAGGCCTTACACCGCTTGGCCACCTCGAAATGCTAGCTCCCGCATAGCAAAATTGTCAAACAAAATAGTTTATGTAATATAAAACACATTGGCCAGCTTAAACAAAATATAACTAATAACTGCACGTCTCTGGTATTATAAAATGAAGTCTGTTACGCTTTTATCTCCAAATAACACTAGAATTTTCTCTCATTTAGGATTCTTGAATATCCCTCTTTGTCTGCAACTTGTTGCTCCTGTAGCAGACTGTAGGAAGACGGAATGCCTCCCTCATTGTAGAAGACTTCTAACGGCTTCTGCAGATCCCCTTGATAAACGAGAGCAACCTCTCTGCACGGCTGGTGGACATCTTGCTAGCATTGGGAAACGTCTTTTTGATGTGTTAGTATTCTCAGTCAAGTCACTGGTCAATCGAAAAAGAATTAACCCCGGACATACTACTTCTATCAAACAATGATCTCAAAATTCAGAAATACTAACTGAACGTCTCCCAATTAACTCCCTTTAATATGACCACTAAATGATAAGTTATTATCATAACTCTCAAAGAAAAAAAAAAAAACATCAAGTTCTCCAACTCAATTCTCCAAGCTCACACATCAGCACACACACACAACTCAAAATCATACAGCAACTCCATGGACTTCTGCACTCACATTTCAAACTCGAATGTTCTCATAAGTAAAAAAAAAGAAAAAAGAAAATACTGAGCCCCAGGAAAAAAAAAATCATGTAACACGCCCAGACCCAAAAAATGTTCTCCCAAGCTCTGATGTCTAAACAACCCACAAAATCAGCAAAAATCTCCAATGTTTAACAGCAAAAAACCCTTTACTGCCCAAACAATTAATTACAATGAGACATAATGTCAAACTCCCACTTACGTAAGTAGCAACTCCCGATAAATTACATCTCTCATCGGAAAAGGAAGAAAAAAAAAAAAGAATAATCACAAGTAGATTTCCCCAATCACAAAATACACAATACATGTATAATATGCATAACCCCCAGCGTTTTTCCCCAAGAAATGCCCCATGTAAAGTTATGGAATTTGCCAGAAAGCAAACTCTTACCCATGCGCTTTCGTGAAATGCTATTGTCAACATTTCCAGATATTGCAAAAACTCTGATCAATCACCATCAGAGGAAAAGGAACAGCACAGCGCTTGTCAGCAGAAAAATACACCTGCAGACGTGAGCTCAAACAGCAGCATAAAAAATGTCCAGTCAGACACATGATTCTCAAAAAAAACGTCTAACTGATACATTTCACAAAATTAACTCCAGGATATGACTAATGTGTTCAAAGGCTGTCTCGAAGACGTATTCTCTCAACATCACACAGCCCAATTATATGCCTCCAAAAATAACACACTTGTGAACATAAAAAATGCACACATCTCCATAGGACCACAATGCAGTAATGCCACTCGCCTCCAAATAGTCACGAAACCAAAAAGAAAGAACCACAGAAATCTTCTCTTTGCTCGAAAAGACAAAACTCCCATAACCACAAAAAAGGTCCATATATATCTATGTGACACCATATAAATAATAACACCACTCCGGTTATAAAAATATTTCCTCTATTTGGTTAATAACCAGACCCACATACTCCCTCTTATTTCTCTGATAGCCATATGTTAATAAAAACCACCACTCCAGGAATAAAGAATAATCACCTCTATTTCGGCAAATAAAAAATATTTACCTCTATTTCCCCAATACTCCATGTGGAATAAAACAAGGCTCCAAAAAAATATATCTCCAAAAAGGAATATCAAAAAAATGAAATCCTATCTCCAAAAAAATGTGCACTCAAAGCATCTAACTCACACGCTCACAAATATTGCCCCATAATCTCCAAATATGTGTCTCCCTTTGCAACAAAGATGGCTGCAAAATAATTGAATTAAACATATAGCTCTCATCACCATTGGCAAATATCAAAATGGCCAAAAATATATCTCCAATATATTATATCTCAAATTATAACTCCAAAATAATATATCTCAATTCTCCAGAGAATAACTCAATATTATAGTCAAAAACTATAAAACTCTCTCCATTTAGCATAACTGCTAAAAAAGGGCAAAAACTCGGCAAATAAAACTGTCTAGAAAATTCTAGAAAAAATCACCAATGTGCACAACTCATTATAACAGAACTCCAAATTCAAAGTGTCTTAGCCAAGACTTCTCCATATGCACTACGACATAGGCCACTAGAAAACTTAACCAAGTTTCCTATCTCTCACAAAGTTGTCACAAATACAACAAAGGTATTGTGCAAAAAAACTCACAATTTCTGAAACACAAATATCCAGAGAAAAAAATGTAGTGCCAATACGTATGCATTCAAAACCATGCAAGAATTCTCCCGTAAATTTCTCTACAGCATCAAATAGCTGAAACACAAACACGTTCCCGAACAATGACTCTAAGTCATGAACTGAGATATTAAAAAATACTCACACAAATTGGCGAGAAAAAAATAAATTCAAATTCACCCATGATGAAAAAAAAAACTTGTGTCGGCGATGCTAACTTCCAAAAAAGAAAAAGAGAAAAGAAAAATCAACGGCATTATTAACTATCTCCCAGTACTCACTAGATGTCAAGCAATATCTGCTGAACTCATAAAAAAAAGAAAAAAAAAAACTAATGTGTTGTTAGTTCCTCCCAAATTCAAAAAAAGATTTCACCTCCCTTGATAGCATTACAACACCCAAGTATTAGTATAAAAAAAAATCAGTATCAGAAATATCACTTTCAGCAAAATCACAAAAAATTGCTATCATCAAAATCACTAGTATCAGCATAAAAAAACATCACCAATGTTAATGCTTGTCCATTCACCAAGGAATTCAACACAATTTTCAGCAAAAGTTCAGCAAGATTCAACACAATTCACCAAGATTCAGCCAGATTCATCAAGATTCAGCAAAACTCATCCCTCATGAATGACTGAAATATTCTCCAAAGTTACAAAAACTCGACAAATAACTAAGACAAGACTTCTCCCATTAATTCATTGTAATAATTCTCCATTAATAATTATCTGTAATAATTAAAAATAATCTCCCATGAAATATGTCAAATCTCCCGTAAAACAAGTCTCAAGTAATGATAATTATATTTAAGCAACCCTCCCGTGACACATCTCATACAATAACAATCATTAATAATAATAATAACTCTCCATAGTAATAATTCTCTTGCAAAGATCTCAAGTAAGGGTGAAATTCAAAATAGCATACAACAGTAATGCTGAACCCACATGATATACCACCATTGCCACACCCACACAATCAACACCATTCACGGCATCGGGCATTACCATACACCACCACTCTGCACCATTTTCAAAGTAATCCCTCCAACACAATAAAAAAAATAAATAATAATGTATGTCCCCATTATATTTATATCTTCCAAGGCATAAGGAAAACATACACCCAATACAATGCATTTCAATTCTCTTTTCTCTTCATTCACGAGAAAGAAAAATCTCTTTCTAAAAAAAAAAAATCTCTACGGGCATTTCACTTCATCAACTAATCAACCAGCTGATGTCCTAGCATTCACTGTCAAGGCCAGACTCGTATTCCAACAGCCCGACAAAGAAAAAAAAAAGAAAGGAGGAGTTCACCCCCACTGAGAAAAAAAAAATTTTCTCCCCCCACTGAGCGTTGAATTACCCCTCAGTCAAGCGGCAGAAACCTCCCCCGAGGCATACACCAGTACCCATCTCCCCTTGAACAGTGTCTGAGGACCCCCCTGAGGTATACACTAGTACCCTCGCAATACCCCCTTAGGCAGGCAGTACCCGCCATGCAATGCCTTCCTGCACCGGTTAGCAGAAATGTGCTGAGCCCGTAAAATTCAGTGGCCGCTTTGTCTCCAAGCGAAATATGCTATCCAAGCACAGTTCGCATGCATAAAATAAAACATCTTTATACACCCTTATGATAAAGAAAGACGAATTCGTCTTATTATAAACACGCGCAATAAAGAAAACACGTCACTTTGACCTCTTGAACCAGTCCCATTTCACTGAAATATTTAAAAAAAACCCTCCCCCTTACAAACAATAGTTTTTAACACTCACCACTCCATAATGGGAACAAAAAGAACTCGGAATTCGCGCACGACACGGCAGTGACACGCACGATTATCTCGGGATGCACTCGACATTACACACAGAAGTCACACTGAGTGCTGCCACTGCTTCTAGGCTGACTCCCTGCGAAAAATGCTGAGTCTAAGAAAATGCTTCCGACTCCCCTTTGCGCAGTTAACGGATAGATATTTCTCATTTTTTCTCACTTAGTAACTGAAAACTAACAATTTAACAATTTTTCACAATCCCACAAAGGCTTTGTCATTCGAAAACCTGTTATGAAGATATTGTCCTCATTATTCATTTGGTAAACGTGTAACTCGAGCGTCAGGCAAACAACAAACAAACCAGCGGCTTGCGACTTTCCTTTCTCTCTCTCTTGCCAAGCGACCACTCTCTCTCTCTCTCACTTTCTTCACCTCTTTCTCTCCACTCTAAAAGGTAG
>NC_087210.1:21125606-21153106 GCF_015104395.2 Macrobrachium nipponense
CGAGAGCGTAGAGGGCATAACTTCTGGCCTTCTACTTGCTAGGACCATCTGCAATGAACCTTCGGACAGATGAATACGATCGCCAAAGAAGTAAAGATGAGAGTGTGGTTAGGTGGAATTGAACTGGTAAATACGCAGACATTTAGGGATACAAGCGTAGAAAATAAGCTCAATAAAGAACAAGGGGAACATTATTTTTAGGTTGAATTCTGAACGAAAAATAACATTCAGATAAACTTCAATGATTGTGAAAATGAGGTTAACTGTATTATTATTTTTTCATAAAAATCTATGACTCGAGATTAAAAAGAACTGGATTTCCTTCCATATGAGCTAATTGTAAGATAAGGAGTAATTTTAAATTTATAGCAAGTAAGAAAATAAAATATAGAGATATTTGACTCATAGACGTTTCCATAAAAACAGGGGAAATCTATAGAAGGTTTGTGGAAGGTAATGTTTAACAACAATGGTGGACTGTTGAAATAAATAGTTCAATTTTACATTTAATGGTAAGATAACACAAATCTAATTGCCTTCGCGAGAGGCATTACAACGAGAACTCGACAATTACAAGGTGAACTCGCCAATCAAAACAGAGGGAAAGAGAAGGGTAAATTGAAAAAAATTCCAGTTAAAGCAAAATTTGGCACATTTTAGCCAGCAGGGTTTACGATGTCTTTATACTTAATGTGGCAAAATCTTACATTTCGAAGATATTAGTTCTATAAATCACAGAAGGAAACAATGCATGACTATGCGCTAGAACGAAACACTCACGACAATTTTGGTCTCGGGGTGACCCAAGAGTGCGTTGCCCTTCGGTTGTCAGTGAGTCTATTCGAAATAGCCTCACAACCTCTTTTTCAAGGTTGTCATACTCATGCAATCAGCTGTCTGTTAGGATTGTAAGTTAATGAAAAGTTTAACAGAGGCATAATACAATTTAAACTAAGAATCGCTGCTTCTTGAGGGTATGGAAAACCGAAAACTCACTGTAAAATTAAAAATGGTGTATGTATATTATATATTATATATATATATATATATATATATATATATATATATATATATATATATATATGATATATATATATATTATATATATATATATATATATATATATATATATATATACATATATAAAGGAATACCACTGGAAAATGACAGGCAGAAGTTCAGTATCAAGCACTTTCACGTGAATAAACAACACGTGAAAGCGCTTGGTACTGACCTTCTGCCTGTCATTTTCCTGTGGTATTCGCTTATACGCTGAGTCACGTGCATCTACTACGATGTTTAAAGAACAAGATATATATATATATATATATATATATATATATATATATATATATATATATATACCTTGTTTTCTCCCTCATTTTAAAACTTAGGAAAATTGTAGCCTACTACAGCTGACTCGGGAAACAAGGTCATTGCAGTTTGGCTTTCATTTACTAATTCCATCGTTAAAACGTAAAACGATGAAATTCTCTCTCCGTGAATAAAGTCCGGGTCTTTTCCAGCAGCACAGAATTCAGTGATTCCTAAAGGCTTCCTTCCAACTTTGCGTGTAAATTTGTGTGAATCAGAAAAAGTATGAAATCTGAGATTCATGGCGCCGATTGTCCCGAGTCCCGACTAACAACAAATTGTTTATATCTTGCTACTCTGTTGTGAGCCTCTCAAGAGTGCTTGCCACGACCGATAAGGCTACAGTAAATTGAAATGCCACTCTTGAACAGCATTCCAATCTGTACCAGGCTCAAGTAAATTTAACGATATAAAAATGCCATTTTCAATAGTGGCTGACCCTGCAAATTAAGAGGAGGCTTTGTCAAAGTAAGACGTTGTCTGACCATTTTCATATATATATATATCTATATATATATTATATATTGCTACTTTCAAAATGCATGTTTTTTCCCCTCTTTGAAATGTCATGTAGATTGTGCAACATTTTTTCAGATTCCAGATAGCTTAGAATAGGATGTTTTAAAATGTGTGTTCAGATTTCGCATTACGTTGTAAGAGAATATGTATATAACGTAAAAAGAGAGAGATCTCCGTTTGCTTCCCTACTCTGTCAGCGCGTGTGATAGCGAGCGAGCTCGACTTCTGCGTTGTTGTCAAAACATGTCAATCTTATTGTCGCCCAGCCTCCGTCTCGTTCGAGTCGGGTACGTCTTTCTTTTTTTTTAACAGACTCGTCTGGTACGTGTATATCTTTGTCAAGTCCCACGTGGGTATTGCACATTATGTATGTAAGATTGCGTCAGATTTCAAAGATTCGAGAAGCATTCGTGCACAAGAACGTTTTTGTGTCATCTGCCCTGTCGAATTTCCGTAAAAGAAGAGATTTCATTCTATCTTAAGACCCCGAGGCATTAACATCTCTCTCTCTCTCGCCTCTCTCTCTCTCTCTCATCTCTCTCTCTCTTCATCGACATCGAGATTACATTAACGTAACGTAAATTGGTCACTCGTAACTTGTAAAAAATTTCATATTGATATATTTCTTAAGAGTTTTTAGTATTATTTAGTTTTCTTTTGTGGAATCTGAACAGACATTATTTCGTAACGGCGCCTGGTTTTTTTTTGTGAAAATTGTGTCAAGACAAGACTGCAGCAGAGAAAGAAATTGGTATAGCAAGGTAAAGTGTGTTATATTTTTATTAGTTCCAACAATAATAATGGATAGGGATGTGTTAATTAATAACGGTTAGGAACTGTGTTTAACTAATAACTAAAGTTAATCAGAAAAGTGTTTGGTTAACTAATAACTAATAAACGGATAGGAATTGTGTTTAACTAAATAATTGATAGGAACTGGTGGTTAACTAATGTAAAAAAACTGTTGGTTACAGTGTTTTGAGTGAAAAAGATGTACATTTTACACATTGCTGATATTTTTTGTGTTTGTGTCTGTTCCATTGTTTGTGCACTTATTCATTTTTCTTATTGAAGTGTGTCTTTTTATTTTATATTTTCGTTTGCATTCACAATTTAATTGACTTAGTTATTTTCATTGCTTAATCATTGCACTTTGATTAAATTTAACATTTATGAATTAATTTCCATTTACTTAGAATTCTTTTCAAGTTTTTTATTATTGTTTAGCACTTCTGATTAATTTCAAATTTTCAATTATTACCTAACACTTTTGAATTTCCAATTGAATTAATTTCCTTGAATTTTGTGATACATTAATTTTGATTAATTTTACTAATTTTGATTCAAGAATTAATTAAAACTTTACTTTGTTTTCAAGTAAACAGTAATTTTCCCTGATATTGTGAATTTCACTTATAAATTTTGAATTGATAATAAATTTTTGTATTTAAAATTTTTATGAGTGTTTTAATTATTACACCAGTATAATATTTATTATGATATATTTATGATAGGTAGAGACATAGAGTGGTAATTGATTTGCTTTCCTTCAAGTAACTTGAAGTGACTTAGACCAGGGAAGTACTTAGAACTTCTGAAATCAGGGAAATACTTAGACTTTGAAAGTTGTTGAAGGAGTGATGCCCTTTGATTAATTTAATTACTTACAAGATTACCTCACACCTGTTTTGATGTACTTAGTCCTGACTTTCTGCAATAACGGTAAGTTGTTAAGGGATCACTGTTGCCTTTAGAGTATTCAGTCGTTTAAACGTGTTATGAGGGTTCAGGTGTCTGGGCTTTTTGTGAGGTAATGTTTTGATGCATGATAACCAGATACTTGGCACTTCGTAACATTGTTTAATGGTGCCCAGAGACCCGGGAAAGCAGACTTCATTATCACTCTAGAATATACTGGTGGTGTTAGGGATATATTTTGTTAGGAGAGTGACCATATAGTTTTTTGTTTTGCATTTATTGTATTGAATTGTAAGTTGATAACTTAGAGGAAAATGGCTCAGTTCATGTTCAGGAATATTTAGCAGCCCCTTCTATCCAAGTTTTGTCTGAAACCACTCTGTCTAGAGCACAGTGGAGCGCTTTAGCAGAGGCATGTGGTGGTTATGTGGTCTACTAGTATGGTAAAGACACAAATAAGATGTATTGCTATGGAATCATTGATAAACTCTGGTAGAATAACTGATGAAGATGAGTTAGAATTGGCTCAAGAGTTGTTGAATGTAGCACGTGCTGATCTCATAAATAAGGAAGCAGAAAAGAAAGAGAAAAGTGATGCAGAGTTAAAGCTTAGACGCATTGAAGCAGAAGAGAATTTGATTAAGCTAAAAATGCTTGCTGAAAGAGAGAGAATGCAAGCTGAAAGAGAAAGAATAGACAGGGAAAAACAAGAAAGAAGAGAAAGAGAAGAAGAAAAAGCAGCAGAAGAGGAAAGAGAAATCGCAAGACATGAAAGGAAATGGAATTAATAAGAGCTAGATCCACATTACCTGTAACACCGTCTAACCCTAACCAAGGTAATCAAGACCCTGTATTTGATGTAGTGAGAGTACAGAAGTTAATCCCTAAGTTTACTGAAGAAGCTCCAGATGAGTTTTTTTGATCACTTTGAGAAAGTTGGCTTCAGGTATGGGATGGCCAGAGGATAAATGGTCAGTTTTGCTACAAAGTGTCTTAATTGGTAAAGGGAGAAGTGCTTATCTAGCCTTAACAGCTGATCAGTGTAAAGACTACAAGGTACTTAAACACAGTGTGCTACAAGTTTACCAGATGACCCCAGAGTACTACAATGAGAGATTCAGAATTTGAGAAAAGATGAAAGAGAACATTCTTAGATTATGCTTACAAAGTGAGAAGGTGTTTCAAACGTTGGGTAGAAGCTGCTAAAGTTAAAACTTTTGATGAGTTAGAAGAGTTACTTGTTCTTGAACAGTACCTTAAGGGAATTCCTGAACATATAAGAGCTTATTTAAGAGAGAGAGAAGTGAAGAAACTTGACAAAGCCGCTACACTCAGTGAAGATTACAATATAATCAGTAGTAAACGTAATTACAATGTCAAGTACCAGAGTCAACAACGCCAGGTTTTAAGTCTTATCCAATACAGGACAAATTTAATGGGAACCTACAAGTGATACTACCAGAGTACACAAGGTAATACAACTCAGCAAACTAATGTGAAATCCTCATCCAGTTTTTCAAGACAGTTACAGAACCTAATGTTTGTCTGTTTCAAGTGTGGAAGAGTAGGACACTACAGTCAAGAGTGTTACCGGAATCAACAGCAGTCAAAACCAGTTAGTCAAGTTGTGAAACAAACTACGAAGAGCAGTGGTGGGAAAGAATTAGACTCCAGAGAAGAATGAAACTAAACAAGCTGAATGTTTAGCAACCAGTGGAAATGTTACCTCAAGCAGTGAGTGGCTAGCAGTGTGGAGGCTTTTTAAGCCATATATCTATGAGGGTATGCTGTCAACTCAGAAGGAAGTATGCAGGTACCAGTCAAGATATTACGTGATACAGGGAGTAACCATAGTGTGGTAGTACATGGTTCTCACCCTCAGTTGGAGAAGAGTCTCACAGGTGATTTCAGTTATTTTGAAGGTTATAGGAGGAGAGGAAGTAACTCCTATATGCCGCTTACACCTGTCATGTGAATTGGTGACAGGGAATGTTGATTTGCTGTAAAGGACTCACTAGCTGTGGAAGGTATACATGTTCTGTTGGGGAATGAAGTTGGTGGTGTGCCATTTATTCCTTGTCCTGTAGTGACAGACAAACCATTGAGGATTAGTCCTACAGAAGAGTTGGAGAAGAATAACCCCCACCTGTTTCCTAGTTGTGTAACTACCAGAAGTATGAAGAGGACTACGACTGTAAGTGAAGAAACTGAGGATTCACACACCCAAGAAGGATCAAGTGAAAGATCTTTGTGCTTAGAAGAATTATTCCAGGGAAGTGAAGTTTCCATAGTGCTGATCAAGAAGAGATTTCCCAAGAAGATAAGAAGACGACGAAGAAGAAGAACCTGATGTTCCTGAAGAGACTCCGAGTAGTCAAAGTGTTACTGAAGACAGTAGTGAAACTACAGCAGCTGAGTTAGCAGATATTGAGAATTCAACCCTTGAAGTTGGTCAAGTGACAAGAGAGAAGCTGATGGACTTGCAGAAGAAGGATGCATCGTTAACTGATTTGTTCTTCAGAGTTGTTGATCGAGAAAGATGCAACAAACTCCTACCTGTTACTATCTGAAGGAAGGTTTACTGATAGGAAGTAATAGACCTACAGATATACCAGGAGATGCTGAATGGGGCGAATATCATCAAATTTTGATTCCATATCCATTGAGAAAGCAAGTGGTTGCAGTAGCTCATGAGTCTGGACATATGGGAATCAGGAAGACTGTGGAGAAGATCATGAAATATTTTTTCTGGCCTGGACTTCACAAAGATGTTAGCAGGTTCTGTCGTGAGTGTCATACCTGCCAGATAGCTGGAAAACTGAATGAAAACCATCAAGAAAGCCCCCCTACAACCTATAGAAGTTAGAGGAGAACCCTTTAGCAAAGTGATTATAGACATGGTTGGACCATTGCCGAGACAAAGAAAGGCAATGAGTATTTGTTGACATTAATGTGTCCTGTGACAAGGTATCCAGAAGCAATCCCTGTTAGAAACATATCTGCCAAGATAGTTGCTGAAAAACTTGTGGAGTTTTTCTCAAAGTTTGGAATAACCAGAAATAGTACAAAGTGACAGAGGAACAAACTTTACTTCAAAGTTATTCCAGGATGTGATGAATTTGTTAGGAGTGAACAACAGTTATCCACTGCCTATCATCCAGAAACTCAAGGTGCCTTAGAAAGGTTCCATCAACTTTGAAATGTATGCTGACAAAGTATTGTTCTGAGTCAGGAAGAGAATGGGATGTTGTTTTACCATTAATGTTGTTTGAAGTTAGGAGTGCTTATCAAGAAATATGGGAGTTCACCTAATGAGATGATTTTTGGAAGAGAAGTTAGAGGACCGTTGAAGATTCTTGCAGAAAATTGGGAAGAAAATCAAGAGGAAAGCCAAGAGAGTATGTAAAGAACTTAAGGAAGAGGTTGAAAGAGATTAGAAAATTCTCTTTAGAAAACTTGAAAATGAGTCAAGAGAAATTAAAAGGAGATTTGATGCTAGGCTAAGCTAAGAAGTTTTAGTGTTGGTCAACAAGTGTTAGTGTTCTTACCTGTCAAGAGATTCCCCTCCACTAATAAAATTTCAAGGTCCTTACAAGATAATTCAGAAGTTAAGTGATAGAACTTATGTGATTGAAACACCAGAAAGAAGAAGAAAACAAAGGAAGATACATGAGAACCTCTTGAAACCTTATTTCTCAGAAACTAAAACTGAAACTGTGTCAGTAACCCCAGACAACTTTATCTACAGAAGACGATGATGGCTACGAATTGGGAACTGCATTGAAAAAATTTGAAGTGTATGTGAATGACCTAGGAATGAAGAAATTTTAGTTATGTCTGATCACAATCCACTATCATTTATCCAGAAAATGAAAAATCACAATCAAAGACTGACCAGGTGGTCTTTGTGCCTGCAACAGTATAACTTAAGAGTGCAGCACATTAGTGGCAAAAACAATGTAGTTGCTGATTATTTATCTCGTTGCGAATCGTTGGATTCAACACCGTGATAAAAAATCTTCTGGGGGGAGGTATATTATATATTGCTACTTTCAAAATGCATGTTTTCCCCTCTTTGAAATGTCATGTAGATTGTGCAACATTTTTTCAGATTCCTAGATAGCTTAGAATAGGATGTTTTAAAATGTGTGTTCAGATTTCGCATTACGTGTTGTAAGAGAATATGTATATAACGTAAAAAGAGAGAGATCTCCGTTTGCTTCCCTACTCTGTCAGCGCGTGTGATAGCGAGCGAGCTCGACTTCTGCGTTGTTGTCAAAACATGTCAATCTTATTGTCGCCCAGCCTCCGTCTCGTTCGAGTCGGGTACGTCTTTCTTTTTTTTTTAACAGACTCGTCTGGTACGTGTATATCTTTGTCAAGTCCCACGTGGGTATTGCACATTATGTATGTAAGATTGCGTCAGATTTCAAAGATTCGAGAAGCATTCGTGACAAGAACGTTTTTGTGTCATCTGCCCTGTCGAATTTCCGTAAAAGAAGAGATTTCATTCTATCTTAAGACCCCGAGGCATTAACATCTCTCTCTCTTCTCGCTCTCTCTCTCTCTCTCTCTCTCTCTCTCTCACTCGACATCGAGATTACATTAACGAAACGTAAATTGGTCACTCGTAACTTGTAAGAATTTCATATTTGATATTTCTTAAGAGTTTTTAGTATTATTTAGTTTCTTTTGTGGAATCTGAACAGACATTATTTCGTAACGGCGCCTGGTTTTTTGTGAAATTGTGTAAGACAAGACTGCAGCAGAGAAAGAAATTGGTATACCAAGGTAAAGTGTGTTATATTTTTATTAGTTCCAACTAATAATGGATAGGGAGTGTGTTTAATTAATAACGGTTAGGAACTGTGTTTAACTAATAACTAAAAGTTAATCAGAAAAGTGTTTGGTTAACTAATAACTAATAACGGATAGGAATTGTGTTTAACTAATAATTGATAGGAACTGTGGTTAACTAATGGTAAAAACTGTTGGTTACAGTGTTTTGAGTGAAAAAGATTTACACTTTTACACATTGCTGATTTTTTTTGTGTTTGTGTCTGTTCCATTGTTTGTGCACTTATTCATTTTCTTATTGAAGTGTCTTTTATTTTATTTTATATTTCGTTTGCATTCACAATTTAATTGACTTAGTTATTTCATTGCTTAATCATTGCACATTTGATTAATTTAACATTTATGAATTAATTTCCATTTACTTAGAATTCTTTTTCAAGTTTTATTATTGTTTAGCACTTGTGAATTAATTTCAAATTTTCAATTATTACCTAACACTTTTGAATTTCAATGATTTTATTATTTCCTTGAATTTTGTGATACATTAATTTTGATTTAATTTTACCTAATTTGCTTCAAGAATTAATTAAACTTTACTTTGTTTTCAAGTAACATAATTTTCCCTGATATTGTGAATTTCACTTATAAATTTTGAATTTGATAATAAATTTTTGTATTTAAAATTTTTATGAGTGTTTTAATTATTACACAGTATAATTATATTTAATTATGATTATATTTATGATAGGTAGAGACATAGAGTGGTAATTGATTTGCTTTCCTTCAAGTAACTGAAGTGACTTAGAACCAGGGAAGTACTTAGACTTCTGAAATCAGGGAAATACTTAGACTTTGAAAGTTGTTGAAGGAGTGATGCCCTTTGATTAATTTAATTACTTACAAGATTACCTCACACCTGTTTGGATGTACTTAGTCTGACTTTCTGCAATAACGGTAAGTTGTTAAGGATCACTGTTGCCTTTAGAGTATTCAGTCGTTTAAACGTGTTATGAGGGTTCAGGTGTCTGGCTTTTTGTGAGGTAATGTTTGATGCATGGTAACCAGATACTTGGCACTTCGTCGTACAATATATATATATATATATATATATATATATATATATATATATATATATATATATATATATATATGTGTGTGTGTTTGTGTGTTTGTGTGTGTGTGCGTGTGTATATATATATATATCTATATATATATATATATATATATATATATATATATATATATATACATATATATATATATATATATATATTATATATATATATATATATATATTGTATATAAATATGTTTGTTATATTTTTTACATAATCACTCTTGTTTGGTTGACTCTTCGTATCTATCAAACTCTACAATTCATGGAGCATAACTGCACACACAATTATATATATATATATATATATATATATAGTATATATATATATATATATATATATATATATATATATGTGTGTGTGTGTGTGTGTGTGTGTGTGTGTGTGTATATATAGTATGTATGTACATATATATAATATGATGTGTACAATCTGACTTTAGCTTTTATGATAACTTAAAATCTTCTCCTGTGTTTGACCCGAATCAGCTGAATATTCTGTATATCTCACAGTTTTCGAAAGAAGTGTACTACGAGGCCCGAGTCAGCAGCGGTTAGTGGTTAATTCTGACTTCATTGGCCATTAACGTAGGGCGTGCTTCTTATCCTGTTGCTTGTTTGTCCTTCCACATAACAAGCTTGTCACCTCTCCAGAATTGTTAGAATTGAACGTAGTTAGAGTATGTCCTTCAGGAAGGCCAAGATTCATCACTATGTCTATTATCCGAAACAAGCTGCCCACAGCTGATAGTATGGAAATGAAAACAACGAAATGCCTGATGAATAGAGACCAAGTAAGATGTCGAAGTTGAACAGATGGTATTGTCTTATTTCTTTATATATTCTTATTAAGAAGTAGGTTTTGGTACAATAAGAAAGGCTATCAGTAATGAAATAAAGACGAAATGTACACAAAGCAATAACAGGAGATTGTAGGTAAAGTCATACACTAAGAGTACAACCCTCAACGCAAACATTAAATATTGCTCATACAGTTCATCTGGGGATCTTACTCAGAACAACTTTCCATTTAGTTCCCGATCGTATGTTCTGTAAACATATTTAATTACTGACAGCACAACTTGCTCCACCTGTTCCGTGGCCGGATTCTAGATAAATAACCTACACAAACGATCTCAAATGCACATCTTTAGAACGTAACGTAGCGTTCCAAAGATGAAGATAAAGGGTTTAAAATGATGAATATCATTTGTCCTATCTTACCGTTCAATCTCTCTCTCTCTCTCTCTCTCTCTCTCTCTCTCTCTCTCTCTCTCTCTCTCTCAAGATGCGCTGAGCGCATATCAGAGCCTACAAATGTAATGATTAGGATAACATTTAGGGCCCAACAGTGCCATTACGCACATCAATAATAAAACAATAACGGGAAAAAGGAATGAAAAGAACCAGAAGCCATTATAGGGACGACTCTTCCGTGAAATGGACTATGAACGGCGAGGTAATTTGGTTGTTTGCCCATTTTAGGGGGAAAAACGTAGCCTCCGAGGCCTTAACTTTCAGGGCTTCCAGTTGCAATGACCATCAGCTTGTGCATATTGGCATAAAGGTTGCGGATGGGTGACCATAAAAGGGTGAAGGTATTAAGATGAAATAATGGGAAGGCGAAATTGAAAGGTAAAAGAGGAAAAACGGATAGATGAAAGACCGGGACATTCCAGAAATATAGAACGGCTGGAAAAAGTACAGTAAAGTGGAATTTGGAACTCATATTAGTAAAATTATAAACATTTAGAATGTGATTGATGATGATGAAAGCGTTGTTATTATTATTATTATTATGACTCTCGAGTTCTTAATGGATTCTTACCAGGGTGATGAATATGAAAGCGAAAAGGACCCACAACGATATTCACCTCATAAAACCTGATAAGTGAACTGGTCTTTTAATCTTTACAAGAAAAACATTGATAAAACTGGGATTACGCTGAATGACACCTCTGTCTTTGGAACTCCGTATACAGAAAATAAAATCACTAGGCCCAAATGGCAATTAAAAATGAATTTGTACCAACAGAAAATGGGTTCAAAATCTCTAAGTTGTATATAAACTCCCAAAGATCCATATACTAGTTACTATAAGGCGTCCTCCCATATGTCATTCACATACCCAACAGGAAAATTGAACAATCCCTCACATGAAGCATATAAATTCTTCTTAAAAGTAAATGTTCATTAAACAATACTTTTGGATTTTCTTATACAAAGACAAGATCAGTAGCTACTTATTTCTTCTGCAATAGTTTTGATATGCTGTCTTTGTATACCAATATTCCGGCGAAATAAACTATTAAAATCATTGCAAAACAGAAATCTGAAAACAATACCAGCTACCGAGGTATGGGAAAAACTTGCTTAGGAACCTCATAACCTGATTACCTTTTCCAGAAGCCCCAGGTATTTTAATCCAATGGATGAGTTAAACGAGTTAATCTAAAAATCTATAACAGACAAACTTCATGGCTTTAATGTTATAATGTGTTTGATATGATGAGAATATGTCTTTAAAGATGCGTTTATGATATTAATGTTAACTATAATTCTTAAAATTCATTCATAACTTGAAATAGATATAAAGAAAAAACTGTCACATCAAAATGCAAAAATTATTGAATAAAAATGAAAAAAAGTTAGTTTTATCATGGATTACTTAATCCCTTACAGGATAAACAATGCTGCCTTAACCCCTTGTTAATATCTAAAAACATTGAACGATAATTATGGTGTCTCCAATTTCAACATAAACCTCACAAATACCCAATAGGCAGCGAAGGTGTAGGTATACCCGCACCTAGAGACTGCCCCCAAAATGGTTTTATTACAGCAGATGTGTTGGGGAAAACTTTTTGATTCAATTCAATTTTATCAATAACTATGGTTTTTTTTTTTTTTTTTTTTTTTTGTTTATTGATCATGCCGTTTCCAGGAATTTTTTTTTTTTTTTTAATTTGAAATACAGGGAGTGTGGTTTTTCTTGTAACCGGAAGCAAATTTAAATTAATTCTCTGTCATTTATCCACCCTTAATATATATATATATATATATATATATATATATATATATATATATATATATATATATATATATATATATATATATATATATACACACACACACACACACACATATATATATATATACTACTTCTAGGGCACAATTTTCACGGATACAACATTCATTGAATAGAAATGGCTTTCTCACTGTTAACCAGCTTTTTTGAAATTGCTTCATATTTTCTAATTATTTTCTTTGCATCATTGCTCAGGTTACTAATGGACACATAATGGGGTTCTTCCATTTACTCCAGTATTTTTTATACGCGACAGCTGTTTCGTCAACCTATAACGTATTGAACGTTTTCAAGCGTACTGATACAAATATGAGCCTACATGCGTTTTGTGACGTCATGAGGACGGAAAGGTAGTACAATTGCCATATACCTAGTTTTAAGTATTTACAAAAGACTATAGTGGTAATGAAAATAGTACGGCCCCATCGATGGAGAAAAGAGGTTAAATCTGATATAGTATACAAGTTTGTCTGTGCTGACGAGCAATGTCAGTCCCCCCAAAAATGCTATATCGGACACACAACCACCACACTCAAACGTCGCATGCAGGCCCACAGAAACCAAGGAGCCATTCATCAGCACTTTGTGGATACCCACAATAAAAAACCATCATTACAAGAAACTTCTCACAAACACCAAAATAATACACAAGGAAGGCACTACAATCGTTTATTGATATCAGAAGCAGTCAGCATCGCAATGCAACGTCCCAGCCTTAACATCCAACGTGAGGCAGACCGTTCGTTGCCCTCGTGTAGGAGGCAGACCTTCAACCGCGTGGAACAAAACCCCCACACCGCGGACAGGAGCGCACACTGACTTTCAGTGAATTAAACATATATGTAATTAATATATATTTAGTATAATGTGTATATAATAACTTACTTTCAACTTTTTTATATAATTCTGTTGTTAACATATTTATTTATTTGTCTTATTTTATGTTTCACTATAGTCTTTTGTAAATACTTAAAAACTAGTATCTGGCAATTGTACTACTTTTCCGTCCTCATGACGTCACAAAACGCATGTAGGCTCATATTTTGTATCAGTACGCTTGAAAACGTCAATACGTATAGGTTGACGAAACAGCTGTTGCGTGTAAAAATACTGGAGTAAATGGAAGAACCCCACCCCTTATGTGTCCATTAGTAACCTGAGCAATGAAGTAAAGAAAATAATTAGAAAAATATGAAGCAATTTCAAAAAGCTGGTTAACAGTGAGAAATCCATTCTAGCAATGAATATATATATATATATATATATATATATATATATATATATATATATATATATATATATATATATATATATATATATATATATATATATATATATATATACATATATATATATATATATATATATATATTATATATATATATATATATATATATATATATATATATATATATATCATTTCAGTTCTAATGCTTTGTTTCACATGTAACCGTAGAACTGACTCTTCAAAAACTAGTATAATAACATATTTGTTCTTAACATTTATAGTAAAATTCCCAGTGCAGCGACAAAACTTTAGCTAACTGAGTGAATCCAGTGAATTAAACGGAGACATCTTAAAATAAATTCTTTGGCTTACTGTCATCAAAATATAATTGATTAATATTATTAAGGTATGCTTAATCCTTTCAGAAAAGGAATCTTAGTCTTGAAAAATAAAAAAAATGTGTAAAAAAACGTCTCATTAAATATTAATCAAAGAAGAAAACTTTGTTTCTTTGACTCCTCATTAAGTAGGGACAAACTTTCTGAGGGTTTTATATTATTATCTTACTTTAGTCGAGTGACAATAAATTTTGAGAATCCTGATAATAATGTTTACATTCACGTTAATTAACCCGTTAATTAACTCCCCCTAGATGCTGACCCCTTGACGTGGGTTGGGGGCTTAGGGACCAGCAGCTGGGCTCTGATGCCTGTTGGGATTGCTCTCTCACTGGTCCTAGGGGCCCAGTTGCTGATCCAACTAAATTAGTCAGAACTTTTCCTTCTTTCTGCAATTTTTTCATTCTTACTACATCCTTCTCCTTCATGTAATATTTCTTACTAGCATTTCGGTTTAATTATGTGGAATTTTTTAGGTGAGTCTGAGAAGGATCGTGTTTTGGAAGGGGTTTGCATTCGAAGCCAATTGTGGAAGTTGTGGGTGGTTGAGTCGCCACCTGATATGGTTTGGGCACCCAAAAGGTAGTGATTGGACCCTCCCATTGCTACATTGAGGACGGAACCATCTCCAAACATCAGCCCATCGGAATCCTGGGGGTGTTGGTGTTTGGGATGGGACTCCTGGCTTTTGTCCGGAAGCCCACCAATACGTTTGGAGTGGGGAATCGGTCCCCATTAGTGGGGGCAGAACTCCCAGCAGGCGGATAGGCTTATACCTGGGCCATTGCAAGCGTATTGGTGCTATCCCGTAAGGGTAGGGTGGTGGACCATTGGGAGTTGATTCTCACTCGTGCCATTGGTGGAGAATTTGAATACCTGACTGACCCACGATACCTTCTTGATATAACCAAGCAGTCTACAAGTATATTGAAGCTATGGATATCGACCAATGTTTGCCCTACCCCTGGATCAGACGACTTAATTGGCACTGGCGACAACTTCAGGCATGGACACGGATTATGAGCTTGGCTATCACACAGACCATGCACCGCAAACCACCAGGGTGCTATTAAAAAAGGTGGATTTGATGTGAATAATAGAGTACTTTATTGCACTAATGTAAGCCTGTCGTTGGACTACGAGTGCTTGCATAGTGTTGCAAAACAGTTTGGTAAGGTGGAGAGGATTAAGATGCTTCTAGAAAAAGACAAACAGTCTTTTTCCTGCATACATTAGATTTTCCTCTCCCCAAGAAGCTAGTGAGGCACACTGCAATTAAATGGGCCACATTCTAAATAACTCTGTACTAGCACCAAGGTGTTTTCAGTGAGGAATTTGAACGATGAGCCATTTGATTTTGTTCCTAAGAACGAAGAATGTGGACCAGCAAACCTATACAGGATGCTTTCCTCCCCCTATATGGCATGTTGCCAGTTATAAAGAGGGAAAGGAAAATTTCATAAAACAGCTGCTGAATGTATTGAGAACAAAGTGGGTTCTATTCCTATCGGTAATCTGAAACGATATGGAAATAACTTGCTCATAAAAGCAGGCAATGAGATGCAAGCTGTTTTATTATCAAAGTTCAAACCCCCTAAAGTGGAAATATTGAGCTATCACATCACAAAAAAAATCTTTAACACGCTGAAAGGTGGGGTAGTTTATTCCCGAGACTTGCATGTTTTAATGAGGAGGAGATTCTCCTTGGGTGCCCTCTTTGTGTATCTCATATTAAAAAATTGGGAGGGGATGCAGCTATGCTTTTAACCTTCTCCTCCAATTACTTGCCTGATACCATCAATGTTGGCCATGAGAGGATGCAAGTCAAAAAATATAAAAGAAACCCTAAACAATGTTGCAAATGCTTTGAATATGGTCACATTCAAGACTCGTGTGGAAATAATAAGAGATGTTCTGTGTGCTCAAGCTGAGCATGACAATTTGGACAAGTGTGAAGCAGCCCGTTATTGTTTCCAGTGCAAGGGTGATCACTCTCCAAACACTAGGACTGCCTCAGTTAACAGGTTTGAGCAAGACGTGTTGGCAGTGACTGATAATGAACATCTCAGCATCAGTGCAGCAAAGCGTGTGGTAATGGGGGGCTAACAAGAGTGCCAACTCTACCTTTGCTTCTGTAATAAAGTTTGATGAAGAGTTCTAGCAATGAGGCCACCAGTAATTGAATCTAAAGGTAAGCTCGGAACCTGTTTTCTCCTTGCAATGGAAATAATCAGAAACTTGAGTCAGGACGCGTTATGAAGCCCAATACTAAAATGTTCTTCCAAAAGCATGGGACAATTTATTTTCTCAAGCTGATACAAATGTAACGGTTGCACATTCAGCCCTAAACAAAGTTTGGAAATGGGCACAAATAATAATTTCACCAAGAAGAACAACCAAAGGATGGTCCAAACTAGAGAGATCTAGCTCGGATCCATCAATTATCACAGTCACTAAGAAACCTTTTAAGACCACAGCTGCATCCACCAGGAAGCGTATAAGAAACACGTCCCCGAATAATGAAAGTTTTTATCATAAAAACTTCAAATGGGTACAGTGTTCTGGAAGAGATCTCTCGCCAAGGAAGATAGTTCCGACCAGAATCCAGTCAAAGACATGCGAGTTCTCATCAGTCTTGCCGCCCCCAAGACTAATAGCAGTAGTGATGCACATAATCACAATAAAAATCCTGAGCATCAGCCTCGAATACAGAAAGCTGTTTGTCAGCCAGAACCTTAATCTCTGATAAAGATGAAAAGGGATCAAGAAAACAATCTCTTATTAAGAGAATTTTGCTCTCCACCCTAGGATCAGTACTTCCCTCCAAAGAGTGGGAGTAGTACTTACCACCTTAACATTCAAGTTCGATATCCTTCAGTGGAACTGTAAGGGTCTCAGAGCCCGACAGAAGACTTTAAGTTTGAATGCATGAATTCAATCCAGGGATTGTATGCCTGCAGGAGACTATGTTAGGTAACTCTATAATCCTGGTCTTGATTATGTTATTTTTATCTCTTTTCCCCCAATTGGTGATCGTGCCCATGGAGGTGCTGCAATTATTATTAATAAATCTCTGCAGCACTCCACAATACAATTATACAAAAACTCTACAAGCTGTTGCTGTTTCAGTCATATTAGACAAAAGGATAACGGTTTGTTCATTAACCTCCCACCAGACCTTTCTTTTAATATTGGAGATATTCAGTCCTTGATTTACCAACTTCCCCACTCCTTTTCTATCTTATTAGGAGATTTTAATGCCCACAACCCCCTTTGGGGAAGTCGGTGTTAGACAGCAAAGGGTTAAAATAATAAAGGACCTTATTGACACAAATGATGTCGCCCTATATAATAATGGGTCAAATGACCTTCCACAGCATTCATAATAATCATCTCTCTGCACTGGACATTTAGTATTTCCTCAACAAATCCACCTTGACTTAAAAACTGGGTCTGTTAATGAAGATTTGAATGGAGTGATCATTACCCGATCCATCTGAAATATGTTGTAAATGCTCCATCTGAAACATTACCTAAGTGGAAGGTAGAGGATGCTGAACTGGGACAAGTTCAGTAAAGGAGTCAATCTAGATAGGGAGTTTGAGTCATTTCATTCTCACCGGATGCCTATGACTACTTCATTGAATCCACTCTGAAGAGTGCTGAGGGTTTCGATTCCCAAGACAAAAGGTGAACCTCGAGACCTGCAGTTCCCTGGTGGAATAAGACATGTGGTATTCTGAGGAAAGTCCACTAGGAAGTGCTACCGCCGATACAAAACTATGGGCTCCCCTCAGTCTAAATTAATCTATAATTGTGCGTTAGCCAAAGCAGCGGTGCTTTTACAAGAAAGCCAAAAGAGAAAGTTGGCTTTACTATATCAATGGAATCAATTCCAAAAACTCCATTGAGAGTGGTGTGGCGCAAAAATCAGGAAACTAAGTGGAAAATTTGTTGTGTCACATTACCCTCATTAAAGGTCAATAACACTCTGATCACAGAGACCACTGAAGTTGCCAATGAGCTGGGAAAAACACTTTTCTCAAGTTTCCAGCCCTGACACTTATTCTCTAGAATTTCAAAGAATTCGGAATGCCAAAATGACTCTGAAATTTGAATCTGGAAAATAAAAACTGAACCATACAATCACAAATTTTCCTTAAGAGAATTTCGGGAGGCCCTCTCTTCAACTGAATCAACAGCTCCAGGGGGTGATTCAGTTTTATATGAAATGCTTAAACACCTCCCAGGATGATGCCAAAAAGTATCTACTCAAGATTATAAACAAAATATATGGGAAACTGGAATTTTACCCAAGGACTGGAAAATATCCATAATTGTTCCCATAAAAAAGCCTAATAAAGACGCTTCCCAAGCCACCAGCTATAGACCAATAGCTCTTACCAGCTGTGTGTGTAAGCTGATGGAAAAAATGATAAACACCAGATTAGTTTGGCACCTGGAAACAAAAGGACTAATATCTCCATTTCACTTTGGTTTCAGGAAAAATCGTTCCACCCTTGATCCCTTGCTGAGGCTGACCAACATCAAATCCAGCAAGGATTTGCCAAATGATGTCAGACTATTGGCGTATTTTTCGACCTTGAGAAAGCATATGACACTACTTGGAGAATTGGGCATCATCAACATTGCAAAAGATGGGCATATGTGGAAGAATGATTAAATTTTGTATATTCCTTTTTAACAGAGAGATTTTTTTAAGGTTAGAGTTGGCAACACTCTCTTCCCAACCTTTTTGTTGTGCAGGAGGAGGGTGGTTCCACAAGGAAAGCGTTTTAAGTGCAACACTTTTTTCAGTGGCAATAAACAGTATAGTCCAAACAAATATCATCACCTGTTAAATGCTCAAATTTTGTTGATGACCTTGCAATATACTGCACAAGATATGATGCCTTGTCAGTATGTAAACATCTGCAAAGGTCTGTTAATGCCATTACAAAGTGGGCTGATGAGAATGGTTTTTAAATTCTCCTCCTCTAAAACAGTTTCTGTAAGATTTACTAGGTGCCAGCGTGTGGAAGAGGTTCCCACACTGTTTAAAAGGATCTATCATTCCTTATGAAAATGAAGTGAAATTTTTGGGAATGACCATTGACCAGAAATGACATGGGCCAGCCACATAAACGCCTTAAAGATTAAGGTTAAACAATCTCTGAATTTTTATTTTAAAGGTTGTTTCTGGATTTAGTTGGGGAGCTAATAAAAATCCCAGCTGAGATTATATGACCTCGTTGTAGATCCAAGCTAGACTATGGCCTGGTTCTGGTCAGATTTATTCCTCAGCTTGTCAAACCAGGCTGAAGGAACTAGATGTTGTACCACACTATGGGGCTGAGAATATGCTCAGGGCTCTTAGAAACTTCGCCTGTTTGAAAGC
This sequence comes from Macrobrachium nipponense, assembly GCF_015104395.2. Lineage (NCBI taxonomy): Eukaryota > Metazoa > Arthropoda > Malacostraca > Decapoda > Palaemonidae > Macrobrachium > Macrobrachium nipponense. Next base: position 21,145,220 of record NC_087210.1, read on the forward strand.
ATATAGGGTGATACTAACCAACTTCCCCTTCCCCTTGATCTGAGAAGGCAAGTAGTACTAGGATTAAGGTACATGGCTAGAATTAGAAGTGCTCCCTCCAAAACTCCTTCCTCTAGGTGCTCAGGGAAGCAGACTCACAGGTCTTTTCTGGTATAAGATCCTCTAGACCATTCCAAGTTAGACAAAATGAAGATGTTAGGGGTAATCATCTTAAATCCCAGAAGTCACGGAAGTAAAACATCCTGTGTATCCTCCATGGCTTATTCCAGAAGCATTCGTGTGCAAAAAAAGCATTTTAACAAAAAAAGACTGTTCCTGAGAAGAGATTAGGGGAAAATTCTTGGAGCACAAAACTGTCCATACTAATGTGACAAAAATATATAACAGATGGATCAAAGTCAGGTAGTGGTGTTGGCTGTGCAGTTATCCTTGGTGATACAGCTATACAGCTAAACTACCTGACTTTTGCATCCATATTCACAGCAGAATTAACAGCCATAGTCTCTGCCCTGGATATAGTTGTTCAAGTAGCGACACTAATTTTTGTCATTTTACTCCGATTCTAAAGCACTTTAGAAGCTATTAAAAAATTCAATAGCTTCCATCCGTTAGTTCAAAAAGTTCAGGAATCGCTCCTCCATTTGTATTATTTGCGTAAATCTGTCTCTTTCTGTTGGGTCCCTTCACATGTGGGGATTTGCGGAAACGAGATGGCAGATAGGGAAGAGAAAGCTGCTAGTGTCTCATCAGATACAGCCTTTAGTAAGTGCTCATAGAGATCTAAAAGTTCCTTTTAGCTCTTATATTTTAAGCAAATGGCAAGAAAGATGGACTTCTCATCTTGCCAATAAATAGAACGTACAGAAATATTAGAAATAATATATTGCCGTGGCCTTCGTCTTTCCAGTCTGATAGGCGAACAGAAATAGTTTTAAGCAGTACTGATTGGAATTGGGCACACTTATTTGACCCATCAGTTTTATTTTAGAAGGGGCAGCCTCCCAAGAGTGTGCTTGCGGTGGCGAGATGCTAACAGTGGAGCACATTCTGGTTGCTTGCCCCAGATATTTTAAACCAGAGAGAGAGAAGAGATATCTTAGGGGCGTGGAAATCCATTTGTTGATATTTTGGGAGATGAAGCTGATATCTATTTTCTGCTCTTCTCTCCTTTTAAAGTCTATGAATATTTTTAATAAAACCTTTAATTATTTTTTATCTATCACATCATAGATATATATATTTATTTATTAAGTATTTTCTCATTCATTTCTTCATTAAACTTCATTCATTTCTCATATGGTAATTTTATATGGGAAAACCATTTTCTTCATGCAATTATTAACTCATTCCATTTTAATTGTTAATTTAACTTTATCTAATGTAATTTTTTTTAAATCTCCATTACGGCGCTGAATGCTTCTTTGGCCCCAGTGCCTGGCCTTTTGCCCTAAAACTCATTCATCCATCCATCCATCCATCCGTTAATTAACTCGCACTTGAGCTCCGTGCTCAGAGCCTACTTAGATAAACAATACACATAATTTAACGTTCCAAAGATGCCATTGAAAGGATTAAATTACATATAAACTTTTAGCCCAATCTCTCTCTCTCTCTCTCTCTCTCTCGCTGTTTACCTAAGAAAATGGAAAGAATGCATTCTAATAGAACCTATAAATTAAGGTGATACATGAGAAGACATTATGGGGTTACAGTATCATTACGAACAATTTAAGTATTATTACGCATAGCAGTAAAATAATAACTTTCAAACATGATAAAACGTGAATTATATCATATCATCACTTTCTCGTGATCTTAAAAGGAAAAATAAAGTCCGCATGTGTATTGCTATATACAAGAAGCTTCATCAACTTGAGCAGGTAGCCTCCTCAGGCGTAGGAGGGCAACTGATCACGTTGGCGAAAGGTTCCCAGATATAGCAATATACATGCATACTACTGCGGCCTTTGATTTTTCAAAAATGTGAATCACTATAGAGACGACTCCCCTACGAAAGTAGCCATAACTGGCGAGGTAACTAGGCTGTGTTTGTTTTGTCACTTTTTGAGGTGGCTGTCAGTTGTCATAACGGTTGTTTTGGTTTTTAATTGCAATGACCAGTTTCTTGCCCATAATGCAATAAGGGTTGTGGAACTGATGACCATAAAAGGGGAAAGGATTAAGGAAGAAATGTTAGGTGAAATTCAGTGGAAATTAAGCAAATATGTTGAATGAATAAAAGGACTGGTTTGGCGTCAATACAGAAAGATAGAGAAATTACTGAATGTAGAAGTCTGGACTATTACTGGATGGATAAAACGTAAACATGAATATTCTCAATTTTGAACTAGTTTCGAAGGTTCTTTTTGTAAGCAAGCTTCAAATGCATATATTCATATGTAAAATTGAAAATAGGAACAAAAGACGAAAACAGAAATGCTCAAAGTAAAAGAAGAGTAGACTTTGAAGTAAGTTAAAATAAGAAATATATCTTCACATGCTGTATATGGAAGTGAAAATAAAACTTTAGAATGTTTCAATTGAAATAGCTAAAATTATATAAATATTTATAGAACTAATGAGAAAAATGATGCACAGCCTGGCTTTGAGAACTCTAGATCAGCACAGAACAAAGCACAACCTATTTTCACTAAAAAAAAGGACAAATGAAGAAAAATGAAAGTACCACTACAATGAGAGACTTCGATACCGAATCGAGGCCATGTCCATTGGCCTTCGTTTGTAAATTAGATATGACAACAGAGGTTTCATGAGATTTGAACAGAAAGTCACGGAGAAGTCGAAGAAACGACAGAAAACTAAACAGAAAAAGGTAAATGCCCCAGAAAGGAAGAAATTGTGTGAGAATCCAGTTAAATATTTGAGCTTTATTCTAAGATTTGAACTATGGAGAAAAAATCAACAAAATTTGCTTAAATAGAAAATGCTATAACATTTCACATTCTAATGAGGAAAAATTTGCTCATAATCTCTCTCTCTCTCTCTCTCTCTCTCTCTCTCTCTCTCTCTCTCTCTCTCTCTCTCTCTCTCTCTCTCTCTCCAGAAACACGCGCATGAGAGCAGAGCGATATAAAAAACTGAAAACTTTAATACTTGAGATCGCATTCTTTGCAAGAAAATACCTTTACGAATACTAAGAAAGCAATCATCATAAATACAAAGAAAACGGAACGCTTTCATAGCAGTGTTTTCCCAAAGCAAGCGCCAGCAGAACCCAACCACCAGACGCCACAATTATAAAGGGAGCATGATACTGTTGCATTGCTTCGACGTTATTGCTCTTATTATCACTAGTGAAAGCAGTCTTGACTGTGATGGTTTAAGTTTTTTCCTTTTATCTTAATACTGGCGTTATAGTTCTTATCAAACATAATGACTTTTTTTCACGGACATAACAACTGTCAGACGGTTGTCTTAATATAACGATTTTAATTTAAGTTGTAACGCAAGGAGTTTTCATTACTATATGCCACAAAAACAATCTCCCTAAATAATAAACTTCTTTTTTGTTTTTCAATATATTAAATGATATAACGTTATTGAATTGTGAACAAGAATTTACCTACCTGTTAGTATGAAAAGGGTACTACAAAATAAAAAAAATACAAAAGAAAATTATAGAATTAATTTATCGATCAAGTTATAACCGAAAGCTCTAAGAACGATAGAGCAAATCTCAAAATAAAACAAAATCCTATTTATCACATAATATTTTAGAGAGGCTGAAAACACAAAAGTACACGTCTTAAATCGATATTTTGTCCATTTAATGATTCCTCTCATCCTACACTTTTTTTTTCAGTTTCCTTGACTATATCTCTTCTGTCGTAATTTTTAAAATTTCTTTTGTTATGATTCAGTGTATGGGAAAGTTCAATAACCGTCTTTAGTAGTTCATGAGGCCTATTTAATATTATCGTTGTAGTACTCACAAAATAATACGTGATTCATTACACACTTATTACTCTAAGATCAAGTTTGCTTACAAAAAGAAAGAAAGAAAGAAAAAGCTTTCTCCTCGCCTCCATCAGAAGGAAATTACGTCTAAGCCAACAAGGAGCCATTAACTTAACCTGAAAAAGATCAGTCACCGTTAAAACCTCTTTGGCACCAGTCGACCTGAGAGAGCTCAGTCCACGAGTAAGAAAAAACGAAAGACACGAAGATTATAGAGTGAGGAAGTAGAATGACCGGGCAAAAAGTAGTTTGATTCAATTCGAAATAACCGACCATAATGAAAACAAGTAAAAACAGCGTATAATGCTGTATGAAATGATCAGCAGCGTTCATGAAACACTCAGCCGCACCTCATGAAACTCTACGCCACGGCCCTGTGATGGCATGTGTTGTTGGCACCTATGGCGGTGCCAGACGACCGATCATGGCTAACTCTAATCTTAAATAAAATAAGAAACGACTGAGTCTAGAGGGCTGTAATTTGATTTTATTTTTTTATGATGACTGGAGGGTGGATGATCAACATCCCAATTTGCAGCCCTCTAGCCTCAGTAGTTTTTAAGATCTGAGGTCGGACAGAAAAAGTAGGAAATTTCAAACTCAGAGTAACACAGCAGAACACCTGAGAACTGAAAACTATTTTGCTTTATTTTTCTGTTTCAAATCAAATGGTTCTTAACTACTTCATTCCTTGCTGAGTTAGACAACAAACCAAGTATATCTTCTATTAATATTAATGATGATCAATTTACTACACTGTAGAATAGTACTAAGCAAATATCAAACTATACACAAAGATTATGAGATGAATTAAGATAAATTGAGAAATGCAAAACAATACATTAATAAAGCAATGGGTAGCCTACAAATTTTGTGAAAGAAAGCTTTAGGGAGAAAATGAAAGGTGAGGCCTGGTTAGGGGAGTAAGTCTGTGGTTAAATGGTATTTGATGTTGGTGACGATACTTTTGCTATAAAAAAATATTTTCATCACATGATGTACACAGTGGGTGTGGTCCATTTTTTTGTGTCGAAATCAATAAAAAAATGGAAGAGGATACTATATCAATATGAGGAAGGAGTTTAACATATATATTTTATTATACCAGTGAGAGCGATAAAAAAAAGTTTGTGAAAATACAGTTATATAATCATTCCTATATCTGGAAATATAAGCAGATAATGATTTTCTCTCCAAATTCTTAGAAACCAAGCGCCACAACTTACGTTACAGGACACGTAGTCTACCAGTCACTTTTCACCAAGTAAGTTACTCTTCATTACAATAACAACTTAACATACCAATTTCTTCTCCTCCCACTCTTTTTTGCATACGATTATCACCAAAAGCCTTGAATCCAGAGAGGACATGCAAGAAGAAGCCTTTTTCTTACATGGTAGCATTGGAACTCAACATCTTAGTAAATGGTCATTTAATCCCTGGAAGTGCACGTGGGTTGGAATCATATCACCGAAAGAGTGAGCTCCTCGTCTAAATCCTGTCTGGATTCAGGACTTGTAATGGACAGCACATCTGATATGTGTAAGGAAATCGACAATCGGAGAGGTCCTTGGGGAATTACACGCACTCACACACACATATGTATGTATAAATATATGTATGGATAAGATGTGTGTATCACGACCTTTATTTATAACTGTTAATCTTACTAACAACGGGAACAACTAACTTGCTTTAAGGCTTTAACCAGAACTGTAGTTCACAGGGCCACAGTTAAACCTAGGAAACGTAACTCAACCGACCACATTGATATTTCTCTTAATGTAAAACCATTTTTCTTGGCGTCAAACTCTCTTTGCTGTATTCTTACAGTTGAATTGCTCTAATTTATTGCAGAGGAAACAAACTGTTTGTTCTTGACCTAAACGTAAAAAATATTCTAAAAAATAAAATGCCAGATACATAAATGTTTTTAACATAATGTGCAACTTCGATAAAATGCCTTTCCTTAGATAATTGCATATAAATTAATGCCAGACACGTCAGCCATTGCACTGATTCATTACGAACTAAATTTCCTACAAATGAAATGACACAATTGATAAACAGCAACATAACAGTGCACATTTCTCTTTAAATACAGACAACTGAACTTCTCTCAAGAAAATAGTCCGCATGTTCTTTAACAAGCCAGAGTTGCAGAGCGTAGATGCATTGCAAAATAAAATTCAGAGAAATATAAGACCTATCCATTTTCTGAGACAGCGAGCAACAAGATTGCAAGAAATCATGAAAACGTCAGTCTGAGAAAGCAGAGGCCATCATTTATGATTGCATTCTCTCTCTCTCTCTCTAGATATGTTTCGGCGCATGCAAGATATAAACTTCATATAAGAAAATTTCACGTTATGCTGTCGTAAACCAAGCATTTCGAAAGTTTAATCATAAAACATAATCGATATGTACTCAACTTCACTAATTCGACATCAAAGTCTAGTTTGAATGTATCTATTTTATTCCATACCGATCATTTCATATTGAACGCTTCGCTGGGCTTTGTAGTATTTGTGTTGCTATCTATTTGATGGTGTTCGTGATGTGATCTAACTAAAAAAAAAAAAAAAAAAAAAAAAAAAAAAAAAAAAAAAAAAAAAAAAAAAAAAAAAAAATGCTCTCTGAGAATAAAGTTGTATCTTTTATACAACGGAGAGAGAGAGAGAGAGAGAGAGAGAGAGAGAGAGAGAGAGAGAGAGAGAGAGAGAGAATGTTTACTAAGACTATAATCATTTGTTATTCGCATATATCTTTTATTTTGTGCGATCCATGAAAATAAGTATGGATTCAAGGATAAAATACGAGACCTCCAGAGAGCTACATGCCTTCAGCAGAAGGACTACAACAGATGACGAGTGAAGCAATTTATATTGTAATTTAATGCGACTGTGACTGAAGTACGTAGCCTTGCATGGATACTGCTGACCAAAGATGGGCAACGGCTTTGGACACTGTGGGACACTATGGTCCAAGATAGAGGAATGAAATGTGTTTATGAACCCACTTGGCGAGGAAAATAACACATTAAGGGTACATCAACTTCTTTACTTGATGCAACTGGCAATCAAGCTTTTACTCCAATAGGGTGCTGAGTAAACAGTACAGTAACATTCTGCGTGGTAGCACACAAGGGGACGAACTGAAAACAATAATCTAAAGGAATTGAAATATAATCATTTATGGTTAAGGGCAAACGCTGGGACATGAGGATCATTCAGCTTTTATAATGTTGAAACAATCTCCAGGAGATGGAAGGTAAGATGGAAGAAGCAGAATATGATTATAAGTACAGTAAAAGGAATGAAAAATCTACAGCTAGGGGCCAAAGGGACGCTGCAAAGAACCTTCAGTGATGCACACGGGGAGGAAAGTCAAAGACTACTTGTTTAGGGGAGGTTGAGAAGGCCAGAGCTAGGGAAGGGCCCATAATCTATTTCCAGGAAAACCATAAGAAGAGTGGAAGGGTCTGACGGTTTTTATGTCAGTGTGGTACAGGGTTAAGATGTCATAAGATAACTGGATAATAAATATGCTGCATTTTATCAATATTACACAATAAAAAGTAAAAGGGTTAGAAACTGTGCTAAAATGACTTGGAACACTCCACTTCTCTCATATTATTTAGGTAGTTCATGCATTACTGGCCAGTGTCTATGCTGCTGTTCATGTGGGTGACCCTATAACCAGTTATCTCTTGGGTTGGACAATATCCTATGTACATATCACACATATATATATATATATATATATATATATATATATATATATATATATATATATATATATATATATATATATATATATATATATATATATATATATATATATATATATATGTGTGTGTGTGTTGTGTGTGTGTGTGTGTGTGTGTGTGTGTGCATCTATCTATCTATC
>NC_087210.1:21163106-21190606 GCF_015104395.2 Macrobrachium nipponense
CTCTCTCTCTCTCTCTCTCTCTCTCTCTCTCTCTCTCTCTCTCTCTCTCTAAGGATGTCTCATACTAACCTCTAGAGTTAGGAAGGTCAAAGGCACTGTCCTGAGTAAGGCCTTCGTCAGGAACGTAGGTAGGGTCGTCATCATCACTCTCAATGTCCAAAGGGCTCACATCGATATCACTTGATTCAGCGTCGTCAGGGGCTACCCATGGTACACGTTCCTGAGTCTCCAATGCAGCATTGCGTTGCCCAGAAAACATACTGCTTTGTAACTGCAAAAATTAAAAAAACTATTTTAAAATCATGTAATGAAAAAAACGTAACTTTCCTAACAAAAACCTATCATTCAATCCCTTGTAAGGTAATTATTTATATGCACATGAGCCTACATCTATAAATCATCACTGTTATATCTAAAAATATTGTTAAAATTATTCACAAATGTCTAAAACAAGTACTAAAAAAAATTATTTGATGTCGTATTCTACTGGCCGTTGTAACCGTTACGGTCCGACACATCCGCATGGGATGAAGCGTGGTCCTCCTAAGAACGACCAAAGTATCCCGCATGGGATCTATACTTTTGTTTTTAGTCACTACGACACGTCAGTAACACTACAGCCCTTCAAACCAACATCAAAAGGTAAGCATATCACTAGGCTCACTATCCCACAGTCACTGTGTACTTACCATGATTACGAAGTTCGGGGGGGGGGGGGGGGGGGGGGGGGGGGGGGGGGGGGCGGGGGTGGGGGGGGGAACTTGGAGGTTACTGCGACACGTCTTGACTGTTTTCCAACTTGCGCACGACTGAGGTGTCTGTCGAAGGCCCTCCAGCCTTTGTGCGAGGGCCTGGTGGCTTCTGATTGGTTGATTCGAAGAGCAGAGGAGTGAGCTATGAGTTGCCAAAGCGTCAATTTCATACAAGCTCAAACTTGTTCACCACGACTACCCGAAAGTAGGTGTTTTAAAGATCCCAAACGGGATCTCTGGTCGTTAAAGGGATATATATATATATATAATATATATATATATATATATATATATAACGGTTTTTGCCACGAAGGAAAAAAAATGAAAAGCGATATTAAGCCTACTCGGACTATGTTTTTCTTTGTAAGATCAGTTGTGCCTGAGTAAAGGGGTCGAACTAGACTGAAAGTACTTGGCTATCTCGCTTTTCATTTTCTTTCCTTCGTGGCAAAAACCTTTATTTATACATAGCATCACGTTTTATAAACTTCGTGATCAAGTTATTCATATATATATATATATATATATATATATATATATATATATATATATATATATATATATATATATATTCATATATATATATATATATATATATATATATATATATATATATATATATATATATATATATATGTATATATATATATATATATATATATATATATATATATATATATATATATATATATATATATATTATATTCATATATATATATATATATATATATATATATATATATATATATATATATATATGTATATATATATATATATATATATATATATATATATATAATTTATATATATATATAATATTTGTGTCTATCTGTCCGAGTGTACATTATTTTTTTTATATTGGCTCTGTGGCTACAGATGATTATCTTTGTGATTTGCATTGGATAATCTTTTATGTAGTTGCTGGTTCATATCCCCTTCATTATATATGGTTGTGACCCAGCGCAGTAAACTAACCAACCAGGTGAAAGCCATTGTTTACATTAACAGGTCGCCAGATATAAACTAGCAGTCAAAACTGACGTATACCAAGGAGAAAACGACATTATTCACAGGTTATAAATATAAAAAATAATGGAATAAATGAATAGTAATAAAATAACATATACGGAGTGGAGTCGCGGGAAAATAAACGGTGACTAATAAAATGAAATTAAAAAGGAAGGAAAAAAAGGAGAAACATACAGGATTATTACTGATATTTCTTTATTTCAGCTTATATAATTGCATTTCCCCAGCTGTGACAGTAACAAAGTCTCTCTCTCTCTCTCTCTCTCTCTCTATAGCCCTTGAAGACATTTATTTCTCTCTCTCTCTCTCTCTCAGTATAGCCCTTGAAGACATTTATTTCTCTCTCTCTCTCTCTCTCTCTCTCTCTCTCTCCTCTCTCTCTCTCTATGTCCCTTGAAGACATTTATTTCTCTCTCTCTCTCTCTCTCTCTCTCTCTCTCTCTCTCTCTCTCTCTCTCTCTCCCTTGAAGACATTTATTTCTTAGGATATGACTAATAAGTAACATTTTTCTTTGCAGTTTTAATGAATTCCATAAATTTTATTCCCTTGTGTAAGTCTATGATATATTTTCAAGATCCCTTGTTCTTCCACTGAAACACGCTGATTCTATTTCCCAAACGCCACCCCCCCCCCCCGCTCTCTCTCTCTCTCTCTCTCTCTCTCTCTCTCTCTCTCTCTCTCTCTCTCTCTCTCTCTCTCAGTGGACGCCTACATATAACGTCTTTCAGACACACGAACCTGGACGTCAGACAGAATATCTTCCTAGGATAAAACTCTTCCCCTTCAACCTTCGATTCCCTGGTAGACAAACACTCAAGAGATTAACCGGGGAGAGGAAGAGAGAGAGAGAGAGAGAGAGAGAGAGAGAGAGAGAGAGAGAGAGAGAGAGAGAGAGAGAGAGAGAGAGTTTAGTCTGCATTCATAATATGTAAATACGGGAAAAAAAAAAGAGTATTGATGTTATGTCTACAGTCATTTGGTTCATTATCCTTGACAGCACGATATTCAATGGAAAGAGACTTAAAAACCTTTAAGAAGCCTGGAGTTTCTCAATAAAAGAGAAATTAACTCTCTCTCTCTCTCTCGCGGCGTTAAACAATGACACCTTCCTCTATTTTTTTTAAAAATCGAAGATCATCTCTTACTGTATTCTTAATCAAATTAATATTCCTCAAATATTTTGTCTCACACACAATCATACACAAACAAGCAATGTAGGTAGGTCATCATCTAAGCCTCCATCGGCGCGTGACGCAAAGGGTATTGGTAAACATCCGCCACTTGTGCCCTCCTTGTGTTGTATCTTCTGAAAATCCCCTTAATTTCCCCTCCCTTTTCACAGTCCTCATCCTTGGTTTTATTTGGCCGTATGGTGCCCTCAGGGGTCCAACTGACACTGTCACAGGCTATTCTCCCAGTGGTTGTGAGATGAACGTGTTCTAGTCGTCTCTATCTACCTTTCATCATTATCTCGTCTTCGTAATGGAATTTCCGTAACATGGTATCAATTTCTCAATCTCTCCTACTATCAAACTCTCAATACTCTTCTTGAAGCTTCACTCTCAGACTGACTACATCTCTTGTATATGGTTTGAGGATCTTATCCTGATTCATGTTCCTATAGCAAACACAAAATAAGCACTGAATAAAAAAAAAAAATCTAAAACGTGGCAGCATATTTCACTCCTAAATCATGTATACTGTTTTCTTATTCCCGATACTATTCTGTTTACGTGTATTTCAACTAGTGCAGTGATCAATTGTTAGTATGGAATGAAATATAAAATATAGCTGTAGGACCTATGAGATCATTCAGCAATGAAAGGGAAATTGAAGGTGAAAAGGTTTTGAAGCTGTGACAGGACGAAAATCTTGCAGTTGCACTATGAAACTATTGCTAGGAGAGGTTGGAAAGTAAAATTAAAGATAATATGAACGGAGGTAGAGTAAAAGGAATGAAAAGGGTTGCCACTATGGTCCAAAGGAAAGCTGCTAAGAATCTTCAGTAATGGCTACAATGCACCGCATGAGGTGCCTCTATCCTACCTACGATGAGAACTCATTAGTTGTATAATACAGTAAAACATTTAATCTTCCTTAAAAAGACAATCTCAGAAAATGTAACATCAAAGAGGCCATCAGTACTCACAAACCTCACTGTGATATTTATGCTTACTATTATTCTGTTATTATTCTTGATTACTCTTTTAACTGATCATTTAATCAATGTTTCTCTGTCATTTTTACAACCTGCTGTGCAACCGCTCAGTGTAGAGCTTAGTCTCATAACAAATAACATAAATGACACTTCAAATAAAAAAAATTATATACTGAGATCGTATATTCGAATGAATCTTAAGACAGAATCTTGACTTATAAGTGTTTCAGAACTTGATGGGTTCCGTTTGATATTGAAACTGAGTCTAACTACTAGTTTTACCAAAATGTTTAATTTTAGCAAGTTACTAATCATTTCATATTTAATTATTAGGCTTCATAGAAATTTCTTTGGAAATGTTTATGAATGGCGCAGTTTTTAAGCTTTAACGCTTTATTTTCCTTTTCTATCAAAAAAACATATCCACAGGCAGAAAAATAAGAACTATATTGATAAAAAGAGAATATCTTTTGAATGGTTTCACCTCAAGTGATGAGAGGATTGCCGCGTCCAGGCTCCCAAGTTTTGATATTGCGCTTTTTGACGAAGGGATAAAGCTATCGTTTAGTTAAGTCCCTCATTCCTGTCTCTCTCTCCAACCTAGCTGTAACATACAACACTTGAGTGACAACTGGATACGTAATTCAGTGTTTAAGTAAACAAGCGTACAATGAATAATAGGATATGTTCCTACATTTAATCCCTCGTTCGGTTCGAGATTCGGATACGGATATGAGAGAGAGAGAGAGAGAGAGAGAGAGAGAGAGAGAGAGAGAGAGAGAGAAATTTGTTATCAAGGGCCCAAGCGTAAACGTGAAATGCTCGCAGTGTATTATTTACTAGTACTAAGTTTATTCAACTCCAAAAAGTTTGATAATTTTCAAAATTCAACACGTAAATACATCTAACAATTCATAGCATAACAAGAGTACAAAATTAAAAAAATAATTATTATCTTGTGAAAGAATAAAATTTCAGAGACTAAAAATGCAAGTACGCGAGAGCTACACATTTTAATGGAATTTGATTGGCGCAGGGGGAGGGAGGGAGCGAGAGAGTTATCCCATTAGATATCAAAAACACCCGTTGGATTGATGGTGATGATGATGAAACAACGTGATTGCTTCCCATTAACCACTGTGAATTGCAAAGGGTGTTTTTGACGGTGTCCCTTAACTAATGTCTCCTTTTATTTGTTTCGGACCATTTCCATGTCATGGTGTGAGGTGTTCATTATATATATATATGAAATTGCGATAGCTTATAATTTTAATTTTAATTCTCTTTTACTGCCATTAGTTTTATATATATATATATATATATATATATATATATATATATATATATATATATATATATATATATATATATATATATATTATATATATGTATATAGTATAGTCTTGTGTGTGCACTGTGCACATATCATATGGAGATATATATACATGTATATAAATACAGTATACATACATACATATATATATATATATATATATATATATATATATATATAATATATATATATATATATATATATATGTGTGTGTGTGTGTGTGTGTGTGTGTGTGTGTGTGTGTGTGTGTGTGTGTGTGTAATAAATACATTCTTTGTAACAGATAATACATATCTGTAAATAGAACCCATGTCCTGAGGGTCATTGGTGAATTAGGAGCGTCCTACGTGACAATCTCAAATCTAGATCACGCTGTGCAATGCTTGCAGTAGCCTGGTTTGCATTTGGGTACATCATCAATTCATGTATCTGTTAACTTATCACAAACACCTTCCATGGAAGCGGTTTGACCTGTTAACCTGCGCCGGAACGGTTATGACTTCCGAGCCCGCGGACTACTTATTCTTTTTTATATAAATCGCTGAGATAGCTAGTGTTTCGCTATCGACACGATGCTTTGAAATGTTAGTTCTATTCCAGTTATCAAACGGAGCGGTCTTCTGACCAAACCATCTCTCTTGTGATGGAGTTGAGAAATAAAGCTGTTTTAAGTTATCAACTTCCTCCATTTGAATCATCTCCCTTTACTAAGATACAACGTAGGCGAGAAGAAAAGTAGAACCAGCAATGCTTACGAACACAGTCGTAAGAAAAGACAAACAATCTTTCGCCAAAGCGGAAGAACATAATATTGGTGGCAAGCAGAGACCAACTTACACAAGAACCATATAAGCCTACCGAAGAATTTTAATCATTGAATTCCAGCTATAAATCAATAATAAACTGAGGAAACGGGATCTTCAATCAACATGCAACTGTAAACATCCTATGAATATGTCATTCATTAAGAAGAATTTGAGCATCAACATCGACGTTTGAGTGACTGTCATCACATATCTCCAAGAATCAAAAACCGGACGCGAAGCAGCATCGAACATCAACGGAAAGAGGAAACAAACATAGGAAACAACGCACGATCACAAGCAAGGACGTGGAGATTAGGACAAGAGGAAGCGACGCGAGAGAGAGAGGGAGGCTGTGACGTCATCACGACATTGACATCTTCCTGCGACGCGAGAGAGAGAGAGAGGCTGTGACGTCATCGGAACGCCAACAATCTTTCCCCATATAAACCAGAGCTAAGTAGAACCTTTATCTATTCAGGTTTTTTCTCAGTGAAGTGTTGTACATCAAGAGTCGATCGTCCAGTATTCCTGGGGTGAGTTATTCGGTCTTAATCTTCATTCATTACAGGAATCAATCTTCAACTACGAGTTCTCGCCCGCAGATTCTTTTTCTCGTTGTTGCTAATCGCTTTTTCTTCCAGGAGTTCTCCGAATAATATCTTTATCAAATTACCTGTATTAATAGTATCTTTTTTGGGGGATTTTCCTATTATTTGCAACACATTTTTACTGTATATTGCATATGCGTTTACGTAGTGGTCGAGTGTACTCTTATAGATATTTTGATAGAATCGCAAGGAATAGGAGTGATAAGAAAAAAGTAAAAGTTAACATGGCAACTACTGTGGCTGGCAACCCGAATGTTGTGACGCTCGTCAGCGCGAGGTCAGCAATTGTACCTTTTCAAGGTCGGGTCAATGGGTTCCTGCCTCAAAACGTTGAGGCATGGATCTCATCTGTAGACGCTCATTTAAATGCAAAAAGCATCACAGACCCATCTGTACAATTACAGGAAGCCAAAAGCTTCATAGACTTTGCTAAAGGAGACGCAAGTGCATATCTAAGAGGTGTTTCTTTCCAAGAGGCGGTTACATGGGACGAGTTCAAAGTTAGGTTACGTGCTGTGTATGGCGGTGAAGAGGCTTTAGACGTAGTACTAGCTTTAAGAAATATCCTTAACCAAGCCTCTATGACTCAGCTTAATGTTGTAGAGCGGGCGGCGCTAATTGCCAACCGGCTAAATGAATATCAAGTAAATTTAAGTAACTCCGGGTGGGTTACAAGTTCCAAATCGCCGTGAAAGATTTTATAACGTCTCATTTACCTCACGAGCATAACAGTCATGTTGCCTGAAGCTTTAGTGCGGTGTTTTTGACAAAAAGCTGCTGCCCAACGGTACGGAACTAGATGTGTATAAACAGATTAAAAAACACACGTCTAAATGTACTGACCTTGATCCCTCGCTTACTCAAGTTTTTGCAAAAAATGAGAATAAACCACAACAATTAAACGTGGTCAATAATAATCAAGCGGCAGGGATGGTTTGTTATAACTGTAAACGACTAAGTCACATGATTGTTCAATACACAATAGTTCCACTCATTCATATAATCGTTGCTTCTCGCGGAATCAACAGCAGAATCCTAAAAAACACGCAAACAGTTGCCAACGAAAACAAAAAGAAGGGTCCTCAGTACTACAAAAAGAAACAAGCGAACAGTAATGCTGTTCAACAGCAGAAACAAACAAATCGTGCTTCAAGTAACTCGTTTCCTGGGCCGTCTAGCCAGAACTTGCAAGGTCAAGCGAATTTTCCGAGTGTGCAAAACAAAGCAAATACCACGTAGTAAGCTCCAGGGGGGGAGAGGACGATGTTGGGTCAAATTAAACATCAACATCCTTTGTATCAAATAATCAATTTAATCATTTGATCAGATCATTGTGAGGCAATCGATTTTCCTATGAAACACACGGCCGAATCCAAAAAAATATGTGCAGGTTCCCGTAGATTTGCAACAAATTCATGCAATTATAGTCAAGATGAGTTACACCCAACCTTACATGCAGTAAATTTGGACCATAAGTCATTTACCTTATTCTTTGATTCTGGTAGTCCACGTAATATCATGGATTTGCGGACTCATCATTTGATTTTTCGAAACTTCCCTATAGAGAAGTCCGGAGTAAGACTCTCGGGTATAGGAAATAATGAATTAAATGTGGTAGGAGTAACTCATGTTCAGTACAAGGTCGGTAAGCGCACATTTTCCGATACCTTTATCGTTGTACAAAACATTACCTTAGCCCTGCAAAACCACGGCGTGTATATCAAAGGAAAATTCTATAAGTCGTTCTAATACCCTAAATCAGTTTTAGATAATAAGGAGACAGAAAATAGAGTAGTAACATACATTGAAGAACCAATCACTTGTCTCATGACGCAAGAAATCATTCATGCGACCCAACAGAATTCTCGCTCACCCATAATATCAGCTTGCACGCAAACTCTCGAGCCGAACGTAACTTTCGAACATATTAGTGCGTGTAAAGAAAACCTTGCCAGGATCTGAAATGTTAATAATTTTCGACACTGAAAACTTCACGGATTATCCGTCACACAAGCCATTTATACAGTCGGCTCACAACAACAATGTAACATCGAAGTCTGTAATCATTGAATACCACTTTAGTAATCCACAAAAAATCAACATATCTTGGATGTGGAAGTTTTATAAACATCGCATTCTTACCGTAGCTGAGATCAATCACGCTCAATCAGTTGCGGATGAATCCCTTTTGCAATCTATAAAAATAAAATCAATAAAGACATTCAAGAAGAAGAAATTCAGCTGAAATTTTTGAATCTTTTAACCGAATATCATGATGTTTTTTCCACTACGGATGGAACCTTAGGAAAAACGGATGCTGGTTTTTAAACATCTTGGGATCTGTTGCAATTTAGGTTTAGAATTTCAAATCGCCTTAAGATAAATAATCAAAATAAGAGAATTGAGTTTTTGCAACATGAAACCGAATTAGCTTTGTCCGAACTGCGTAGCCAGTTATCCTCAATCAATCAAATAATGAGTTTCGTGAACGAACATTCTAGTAATATCGATCAGATTATGGAAGTTCAACACTTGCTGGCTACGTTAGCTTATTATAGTTCGAAAATAGATCATATCCGTACCAAAATATCACATTTTATTGAGAAATCAAAGGGGGGGGACTATGTAGAAGTTATTCGTTAGCAACAAAGGGGTGGTTTGTTTTATCTCCACACCTTATGCCTATTAAGGATCTGACTTTAACTTTGGAGAACAGACGGGAGAAACTAGGTTATATTCCTTTATTAGACGTCCATAAAATAGAGTTTTATTATAGCTTAATATCGGTAAGCGTTGAAAATTACAGGATTATGATCATATCCCCTTTGATTCTTCCGATGCCTGGCAATTATACAAAATAGCACCGTTCCCAACTTTCATGACGAATACTCAAGTCCAGTAAATATCCAGTTTGTACAGCTGACTCTTTTTAATTCCATCCATCCTATATCAATGGATTCATGTGAGTTAGGTATAGGGCTAAACGGTTCTCTCTCCCATACACGCGAAGGTTTTGTCTGAAGAAACTTTATCCTTTTGACGGTAATAAGTTCAATTTCAGACTGATCAACGGCTCCTGGATCCGATACGACAAGGAAGGTTTTCAAGTGTCATGTCCGGACGGGACCACAGCCCATTCCCAAGTCTTTGTCGCAGCTGACGGTTGTACAGGGACATCTACAAACTACACGGTCGAGGGGGTCACGATAATACGTGAAAGGTCCTACTTCGCGAACTACCCCTGGGCGACTACAATATCCCATCACTACCTCTCCCATACAACGCGCGGGTGGCTCATCGTTTGACGCAACTGGCTGAGATGGACCACGCGTCACCGACTTATGCGGAGGAGAAAATCTTCGTTACTACGTACTGCTACCGCGTTTGCGTTACGGCAATGATTATTATTGCCTTTAACATCTTTGCTTGGCGTAGGTTGAGGCGGACACAGAAGGATCTTCAAGGGAACGTTTTGCCGCGTCCAGATGACACTCCTGTTGCGTTAAAAGCGTATACGTTCAGGGCCATCTGAAACTGGCCATTTCCCCTGGTTCCTAGGAAAACTGTCTGGAATTGTGTTGTGTGTAAAAAGCGGTCTGTACGCTGGCAATATGTAGGACAAGAGAGACTCCAAGCCATTGCATTTTGAACAGTTAAAAGTATCTTTCGGGCACCTAATAAAATATTGAAGCCCAATATATATAATAATATACATAAAAGTATCTTTCGGGCACCTAATTAAATATTGAAGCCCTATATATTAAACTATTGGTGAGTGTGTGTACCAGGAATCTATATCTGTGCACAATTATATATTACAAAGAGTGACAAGTACTTTTTAACAATTATCCATGATCATGTTATGTATATTACTGAGTAACCGCTATTCTTAATCGGGTTACCTATTACTATAATCTTCATGTATACATGTTAACCTTTTAATTTTTTTTGGTACCTAATAATCATTATTATCAAACATGGATCTATATTTTCCATGCATTTTTCTTTATTTATGAATATGTCCAAAAGGGTATGTAACAAAACCTTTTTATGCACTTAATCACTTGTTATGATTATGTCTAAATATATGTTACGAGCACACTCTAATAACCTGTTTAAAGTAACTTTTGTTATTCAAGGCTTGAATGGTAGCTGTCCGAGCCTAATGTAATAAATACATTCTTTGTACAGATAATTACATATCTGTAAATAGAACCCATGACCTGAGGGGTCATTGGTGAATTAGGAGCAATCATACGTGACAATCTCAAATCTAGATCACGCTGTGCAATGCTTGCAGTAGCCTGGTTTGCATTTGGGTACATCATTAATTCATGTATCTGTTAACTTATCACAACACCTTCCATGGGAAGCGGTTGACCTGTTAACCTGCGCCGGAAACTTATGACTTCCGAGCCGGCGGACTACTTATTCTTTTTTATATAAATCGCTGAGATAGCTAGTGTTTCGCTATCAACACGAGCTTTGAAATGTTAGTTCTATTCCAGTTATCAAACGGAGCGGTCTTCTAACCAAACCATCTCTCTTGTGATGGAGTTGAGAAATAAAGCTGTTTAAGTTATCAACTTCCTCTGTTTGAATCATCTCCCTTATTCTAAGAAGTATCAACTTTACTAAGATACAACGTAGGCGAGAAGAGAATAGAACCAAAGCAATGCTAGCGAACAACAGTCGTAAGAAAAGACAAACAATCTTTCGCCAAAGCGGAAGAACATAATATATATATATATACATATATATATATATATATATATATATATATATATATATAATATATATATATATATATATAAATTTGCTTCATACCTGAGTATCTAAAGGAGATGAACTGATTTCGATTCAATATCCACAATCTTCATTCGAAAAAGCAAATGTATGATAGTGTTTCTTGGTTCTTTAAACTATTTATTCTCCAGGTAATGTGAATTCGATATTAATGTGAATTATTAAATTCATATTTTACAACAGCAATAAAGTTACGCCTAAATTTGGTGACATCACTGTCCATTTTTGAAAAAACAAGAAAGGTAAACTGGGAAGGGAAGCATCATCGGAGGTAAGATGGAATGCCAAGCATAATTATTTTAATGTTAAATTCCTTTAATTTAAAAAAAAAAGCGTGTCTTTTACTTTCCAGTAAAATTTTGAACTTCACGATATTCAGGATAAATAAGAACATACATGCCTCCCATTGTAACATCTGAATAATTAACATTTACCTACTTAGTCGTAATGCTGTTGTTCATAGTTATTTAGACTGAATATGATAGTTTTCCATCAACATCATCATTGCTAGTACTGTCAACTTGGATATTCAGATAGCTATTTATAGAATGAAAGGAAGATTGGAGAAAAGGTCATGTCACAATTGTCGTACATCTATTGTGATAGTCTAAAAAATCTGACCGAGTTTGACTAAAATTCCTTCAAGCTATAAAAGTTGCGCTGATAAGATAAGTGTGGCAGGCGTTTATGGACAGAGATGCAGACAAACTAGGTGAAAAAAAATAGTCTTCCTCCACAAGGGGAGTTAAAAAGGGAGATTTTCTACGACACTAAATAAAGAGAAGGAATATCAAGTCAACTCCGCATTCATTTCCTACGTATTTCAAAAGCGTTTGATTTTAATGCTGAGGTAACTGAATGACACAACCCTAATTTTACTAAAGGCAATTAATTACTTTTTCATGATTCCTGCGTAGCGAGCCAAATAAAGGGGATTGCAGATATGCAACGAAAATATAAATGTTCTAAAGAAACAAAAACTAACATCATTGTTTTCCGTAACTGAATTATAATGGAACTAAGATTAATTTGCATAGACTTTATTGAACAAAACAACGACTCTCCTTTAAGGTATAAAACACGAAAACAGTACGGGGGAAATAAAAGAAAAGGAACGTTTCCTTCAAGATGTCCCTCTCTTATTGAAGCAGTGTGATGGATAAATGAGTAGATTAGGAAGAAGGAAATGGAATATGAAACCATGTAGACCGACTGAATGAAATCATAAATAGGAAAAAACAAAAACAAATCTGAAATAATTTGAATATTACGTTAGATAAAAGGAGAGAAGTAAGGAACAAAATGTATACTAGAATCCAAGAAAATAATAGAAATAAAAATATACGATGAAAGAATACTTCCTGATTTTATTATCTAAAATGCGATAACAGCACACATGAGTTTGAAAACAAATAGGTATTCATCTCAAACATCGTTATGTCTCCACACGCACGCATGCACAGACACACACACACACACACACACACATACATACATACATATATATATATATATATATATATATATATATATATATATACCTATATATATATATATATATATATATATATATATATATATATATATGTCTGTGTGCGTGTAGGAATATAATGAAGTTTGAGATGGATACCGACTTTTTTCAAACTCTCATATGTCATTTTACTCACATCTATAATTATATATATACTCGTGTATATATATATATATAATATATATATATATATATATATATATATAATATATATATATATATATATATATATATATATATATATATATATATATATATATATAATATGTTTAAATGAGTGCGTGGTTCTTTACTAGCTATCTCACCTTATAGCTTATAGTTGAACATGACATTTACTTCTGCCAAAAATTAAAAAAATACTGAAACAGAAATAATAAAGCCGGATGAACGATGCATGCACTTAGCTAATATAGTATGCTAAAAGGTACAAGACCCCATTTGAAATAAAAAGTCTCGTTAGAAAAATATGATAATAAGGACCGACATGATACAACAAAAAATAGCTCAAAAGTTGAAGTGTTGTCTGATTGTGAGGTGCTGTTAAACAATTGAAAACGGAGAGGAAACACGAGCCGTCTGTAGCTCTAGGAAAGTTAGGACAATTTCGGTCTAGAAAGCAGTAATATTATTATCCTTGCAAAATGGCGGATATGAATGAAAATTAAAAAGGAAAATATTTTAATGTTTTGACTGATGGTTATGGCTGAAAAAAAAGCTATGCTCTGATAGTTAACAAAATAAACCTATTTTAGGATTTTTATATATATATATATATATATATATATATATATATATATATATATATATATATATATATATATATATATATATATATATATATATATATATATATATATATATATATATATATATATATATATATATGTGTATATATGTTATATATATATATATATATATATATATATATATATATATATATATTATATATATATATATATATATATATATATATATATATGTATATATGATATGTATATATATACTATATATATATATATATATATATATATGTATGTGTATATATATATATATATATATATATATATATATATATATATTATATATATATATGTACACATCAATTGCCAATAAATGTAGTAAAACGTGTAAGAATGAAAAATTACACCTTACAATGTCTGTTTGTAGGTGATCAATGTGACGGTTATGGCCACTGCGAAAAAGCTGTGGAATTTGTCGATATATAGTACAGGGTCCATCGTTCATTCATCAATTACAAAATTAAAATGCATATGTTATTGGTGTACTGTTATATATATATATATATATATATATATATATATATATATATATATATATATATATATATATAATTACTATCCGTGTTTTACGCTTGTCGTGTACCGTCATTTTTCAATGCCCGTAATTCACTGGTTTGCACGCGGTAGCTTGTTACTAACTTTAAATTCATCAAACGTTAAAATACCGTTGTGCCACTCGTTAAAATTGCTAAAGTAATAAACTGCTTACAAATTCCTCCACATTTTCTATCATCCTGCATACAAGAACCAAAAAAAGAAGACTTTGTTTTATACTGATTTCTGGAAAGTGATTTTATTGATATTGGAAAACGAACATGTGACCATTATCACTAACATAAGGGCCCTGTGTTGTCTTATAGGATAGTATTTCCAGAATCTTAAGAATGCTATTTCTTGGAAATAAGATGCAGTAAGGAAAATTTTCTCAATATCTAAATTATTATAAAAATAATTTAGCAAAACTTTATATGCAGCCTTTGTTGCGGCATTATTTTAATGTACTTTCCATTTAAGGGAATAACATAGAAGAATGGACTACCAACAGTAAACAAAAATCCAGCAGATAAAGACGATAGTAAAAATACAATTAATTGATAAAAAAAAAAAAAAATTCCACTCTAAGGTTTCTGTCCTTAATAAGAAAAAAAACAAAAATAACTTAGATAAGGATAATATACCACTTTGATATATCACTGTTAAACATTCAACTATAACTTAAGACTAAGGTTAGGATACTATGAACGCGAGAAATGATAACGGCTTGGATAGGAGTCATTACGAAAATTTGTAATCACGTGTATTAGATTTTAGTGATTCAATGACAATAAAATCATTCCGTTTCGAAGTGAGAGTCGGAACATATATAATATTTGTTAGCATTCGTAGCAAATAAAGGTATAAAAAGGACTCTCATTGGACAGTGAATATTGGCACCAATCAGTTCAGGAAGATAAAGTTTATGGCAAAAAGAAACTTTTAAAGTTATCTAAAAATACTAATTTTGTAAAACAATTTTGCATATATGGATGCATATAGTATATATACATACATACATATATATATATATATATATATATATATATATATATATATATATATATATATATATATATATATATATATATATATATGTATGTATATATATATATATATATATATATATATATATATATATATATATATATATATATATATATATATATACATATATATATATATATATATATATATATATATATATATATATATATATATATATATATATATATATATATATATATATATATATATATTTATATATTGCTACTTTCAAAATGCATATTTCCCCTCTTTGACAGTATAAAATGTTAGAATTGAATTGTGCAACATTTTTTCAGATTCCTAGATAGCTTAGAGTTTGGATGTTTTAAATGTGTGTTCAATTTCGCATAACATAATGTAAAAAGAATATATTTAACGCAGAATATAGAAAGAGTGAGATTTTCTTTGTCTGTTCAAAGCTAGAATTGTTTCAGTAACTTTTCATCTCCCCGAGATTAAGAGGGCTCGAGTCTTCCCGTTGTTATCAAAACATGTCAATCTTAATTATCGCTGGACCTTCGTCTCGATCGGGTACAAACATTATTGTAGGCTGGTCTCATAAGCGTATGCCTTTGTCAAAGCCACGTGCAGATTACACATTTTGTATGTAAAGTTGCGTAAGATTTCGAAGCTTCTGGAAGAATTGTGTCCCGAAAAGTTTTGTGTCATATCTCCAGTCCAGCTTCCGAAAGGAAGAGATTTGATTACATCTTAGATACTCGAAGCGTTCAGATCTCTCTCTCTCTCTCTCTCTCTCTCTCTCTCTCTCTCTCTCTCTCTCTCTCTCTCTCATAGCACCTTTTATTTTAAAGTAACGTAACGTTTTCATACTTATTTGAATGGTCACTCGTAATTTGTAAATTTCAGATTTGATATTTCTTAAGAGTTTATTTAGTGTTATTTAGTTTTTTTTTTGGAATTTGAACAAACATTGTTCTGCAACGGCGCCTGGTTTTGTGAAAGTGTGAAACAAGCCAGCAGCAAAGAAATAAAGAAATTGGTATACCAAAAATGTAAAGTGTGTTATATTTTTATTAGTTGCAACTAATAACTGATAGGAGCAGTGGTTAGGTAACAACTAATAACTGAAAGGAACAGTGGTTTGGTAAAAACTAAATAACTGATGGTTACAGTGGTTTGAGAGAAACTATTTACGTTTTTACACATTGCAAATTTTTTTGTCTTGTGTTTGTTTCATTTTTGTGCATTTGTTCATTTTCTTATTGAAGTGTGCCTTTTTATTTTATATTCTGTGTGATTAATACTTTTTGCCAATTTTGATATTGTCCACATTTTTCTGTATTTTCATTTGCATTCACAATTTAATTGACTTAGTTATTTTTATTGCTTAATCATCGCACATTTAATTAAATTTAACACTTGTGAATTAATTTGCATTTACTTAGAATTTTTTTCAAGTTTTATTATTGTTTAGCACTTGTGAATTAATTTCAAATTTTCAATTATTGCCTAACACTTTTGAATTTTGATTGAATCAATTTTCTTGAATTTTGTGATAAATTAATTTTACTTAATTGATTCAAGAATTAATTAAACTTTACTTTGTTTTCAAGTAACAGTAATTTTCCCTGATATCGTGAATTTCACTTATAAATTTTGAGTTTCATAATAAATTTTTGTATTTAAAATTTTTATAAGTGTTCTCATTTCTAACCAGTATATTTGCATCTGATTATATTGATGTTAGGTAGAAACATAGAGTGGTAATTGATCTGCTTTCCTTCAGTTTACTTGAAGCGACTTAGAACTAAGGAAGTACTTAGACTTTTGAAATCAGGGAAATACTTAGACTTTTAAAGTTGTTGATGGAGTGAAGCCCTTTGATTAATTTAATTACTTACAAGATTACCTCACACCTGTTTTGATGAACTTAGTCTGATTTTCTGCAATACTGGTAAGTTGTTAAGGGATCACTGTTGCCTTTAGAGTATTCAGTCGTTTAGTACCTGTGATGAGGGTTCAGGTGTCTGGCTTTTGTGAGGTATCAATTAATGAATGGTAAGTGTAGTAACCAGATACTTGGCACTTTGTCACAATATATATAAATATACTATATATATATATATATATATATATATATATATAAATATATATATATATATATATATATATATATATTATATATATATATATATATATATATATATATATATATATATATATATAGTTTTAGATGGGGATATTATATAGATTTCTCAATCTATTCGAATAATGGTGCAAAGGGTTTTAATAAGTCTCTCTTTGAGAATAACGACAGCGTTGACCATCTTGATTGAAATATTGCCATGGAAATTACTGGTAAATTAAACTTTTCAAGGGTTAAAGGATTCCATTAACGAGGGACTGAGCAATAACACATTATCGAACATTTCAGCCCCAACTTCAGACTCACCGATTAATTAACTCCTCACGGAGGACGAGGAAATGGCATTAATGTCCGTCCCTGTCTCTTTGTCTCGCACGCATGAACACATTTAAGGATACTTATAGTTCTAACGTATTCAGACGCTAGTCTGATGCATTTCTGACCAGAGAGAGAGAGAGAGAGAGAGAGAGAGAGACGTAAATAAAATTGTAGCAAAACGAACTTGGAGTCACATTTGTTATAAGTTAGTTTCTTATCATAAACTTCCCACCCAACGATTTAGCAGGTTCTAATCAGTCCCTATAATTTCACTCCCTACCGATTTTAATCTAACTTTTGATAAATTTCCTTGATCAAGCTTACAAAACCTCAACCATATTCTACGTATGCCCCTTGTTTGTTTCCTTAAAACAAAATAATAAAACTACACTAAGAAGTATCTTTTGAAATTTCCTTTAAAACCAAACGATACGCGATTCTTGCAGCATATGGGGATAATAACGTATTTTATTTTTAATTAAAAGAAACCGTTATAAACAAAAGCAGTTAAATTCCTTACATTCTCGCCACTTAGAGACGGATACTACGAATCCAATCGAAATATTCACGATAGTTTGTTAAACGCATTAAGCACTAAAAAGTCTGTTATTTTCCGAGATATTTCCAAAAATTTGCTGGTATGCCATTCTGTTTTTGGTTTAAATTCCTAAATTTATGCATTGCATGTTTAATGGTACGAAATCTTCGAGATAGTTTGTCCTGCTACATTATGTTGTTGTAGAATATTGTGGATAAAAAATAAAATAAAAAGAAATAAGAAAGCTCCAATACAGCCCACTGATTCTTTTTGGCCTTCAAGAAAACTTCGAAAAGTACCCAAATATATTGTAAAACGAAGTTAAAATAGCAATAAACATAAATAAACATGTTATGGAGTGTGTTAAAAATAAGATTAACTAACAGGTGAGTATGAACCAATAATACCAAAAAATTGAAATAATGAAAAACCAAGTAATTAAAACCACACAGAGTCAAGAAATAATGTTCACTGCCAATTATAGCCAAACCTGTGGATGATGAAGAAAATGGTTGATAATGCAGATTATTGGCGTCACACTATGTAAATAATGGCAAAACACTGATTTATTCACCAAAATGTGAGAAGTTCTTGTCTTATTGATTATTTTTGTAGGGTCGGTAAGAGCATTAATGAACAGACTGTCCGAGGAAATAAAACAGGAGTGAAGAAGGTGGGTAATATCGAAAAGACTACGGTAAAATTTCTTTTGACTACGACGAACTGGCAGAAAGACAACGGCATGGCATGGTCTGCTGTAATCCCTTGACGGTACAGGCCCAGTCACCGTCACATAGCTGGGTAGTCTTCATAGCTTTATAGCCGCAAAAATTTTTTCGCTCTGTGCCTTCAGTTCTATGGATCAACAAAAGCTTTTATGACCCGCTCAAAGACGAAAACTGAAAATCTTGCGTAGTACTAGTATTTCCCGGTAACATCAGGTTAGCAGACAACCATCTAACCAACGTATTTTTCGTTTGGTGGTCTGATACTCAGGTGTAAAAATAAACGTTGCCGGTTTAGGTTGTATTCAAGGGTTTAGTGGTTGGACCATACTGGCAGGAGTTGTAGGTTTCCAATAGCGACCAGCTATTTTCTGGGTGTTGGGGTTCGTGCCACTCAGGTCTTTTATCATTAGACTTCCCTCAGGCAACTTTTCCAAAGCAACTTAAGTCCTCATAGCAGTTAGGTATTGGATGAATTGAGAGAAGTAAACCTTTGCAGATTGTAATTTACTTTCCCTATAGATCAAACGAATACCATAATATCCACGTCTTCTTTCTTTGGCCTTACATGACTTCATCTAGATGGGCTTCCGGTGAATATTTCTTTGGAAGCATGCTGCACGCAGGCTGTAGTCCCACACTGACCAGTATGACTTGGAAAAAGACCTCCTTGCACAGCACAAGGCCGAGAGACCTTCTACGCTGGAGTATTTTTCTAAGTCAACCATTTTAACAAAGCACTGATAGGAAAGGAATATTTTTTTTTCTTTTTTTGAATTCAAGCAACCTAATTAGCTCTCTTTTCTGGTCTAACAACAAGTTTTCTTCTTTTTCCTGCTGTACCGGGTGTTCAACTCTATCAACATAAGATTTCACAGGTGGGCACCAGTACTTGCACTGGCCTCGGAATTGATACGGGTGGCACACTTGCCCACACGTATGGGGATACAAGCGTCACAAGGGGATGGACCGTCATGCTCTCTACCACTGTCAGTATTATAAGGGAACATCAACTTGTTATTTGAAGGGTAACTCTTGCAATCGTAATAGTAATGAGATTTGTTTCTGTCTTTTCCCTTTTGCGTCACTGCTTCCCACATCATCCTCACCTATTATGATAATGCTTGACTAAATATCAAAACTATCACCAAGATCTATTACCGAAAAAAGCCCACAATCATCACTATTAAATCATTTGAACACGAAACATAATCCAAAATATCTTTATCTTGACCATGGAGGCCACCGACACAGAGTTATTTCCCTCCAAGTTTTTTTCTTACTATCCGGAGACAGCTCTGCTACAACTAACACTGTCGCGAGCGGTTTTTCCCCGCCACGACATTAAGATACGAGAAGAATAATACTATTGTACATATGCACTGTTGTCAGTCTTCTTGCCCGGAGACACAGGTCGGAGAATGGTACTGTCATAGTTGACACGGTGGGTATGAAGACTATCGTTTACGCTGCCTGGAAAATAGGGTAGGCCTGTCCTACCTGCTATTACATGATATTCCTTGTGTGTATGGGTCTTACTACTGATGAGGCCAGGTGATGTCTTCCCACTGGGAGGTAGTTGAAGTGCTGAATTCCATTTTAGGGGTATTAAAGAAAATTCCTGGTACTCAGCGTGTTTCTTTATTACTCAGTACATCATGCCAAATTTCTCCCAGGCCTAGTCTCCTGGACTTGATTAATTTACCTAGTCTTCAGAACTCCTGGACTAGATTTCTGGACTAGATCCCCTGGACTAGATCCCTGGAAATATTCATTTGCATCATTAATTTGGTAAAATAGCCAAAATGAAGAATGGACCGGTTGACGTCGTTCTCACATGAAAGCATTCGTGATTCTTACATGTGTTTTTTAGTGTTACCACAATGCAGACGAAAGATTCAGGGCAGCGCTCCCATACTCAAAGTGAAAGATAAACAAAACAAGGGACTGGCTACATTGCCACACTCGTCCACAACAGAAACGAAAACATTTCACAGTTCCAATTACTTTTACAACAGCAGTGTAAAGATATTAGAGGAGGATGATGAATCAATTCCTAAATAAATCACTAATAATTAAAGTAATATTTTTCCCATTACAACACCAACACGGAATATACGTTGCTTACACCCATTACAGCAGTAATATTGTCTCTTGATGATTTTTAATACCGATAAAATAGCGGCAAGTGGTGTATTTACGAAGCACTTCACGTGTGTTCAATGAATAATGAATGTCCTGAACGCTGATTGGCTCGCACCTAACAATAACCAAAGCTCTGATTGGCTGTTCTGCTACTACGGTTATAAAAATTGGTCTCGATGATAAGAATTCCTTATAAAGGCTTTCCATAAAAATATGCTGCTTAGATTGGCTGTCCAGCAGCATAGCTTTCATTATCCTGGATGACAGAATTTCTCATGAAGGGTTTCCAAAACATTTAAAGCAATTTCCGACTATAATGGACGCAATGCATTTCAGCATTCATTTAACCACATTTTTCCCGAGTGTTTGAGGAAAGGATTCCTATTTCAACTTGGATTTCGTTGGAAGTGACACTTAAAAGGTTTATCGAGGAATATACCCGGTTAAACTTGAGCAACAGAAAATGGCGATAAATACCGTTCTCTAAACTATACATCAAAAGAGACCAGATGGATTTAAAGTCTGGAGGTTTTTCTGATCACTAATTTATATGAACAAATTTCAAAATGGTTACAGGTTAAAGCTACAGAAGGAGGGGAAAGTTTGTTGCATAAAAATTCATGGATATAATAATAAATGGGGCAACTGAACTAGTTTCTATAGTATTTTGAAGATTTGTTGTATAAAGAATACGAGAGAACACCAGCGTTAAATGGTATCCATTTCAAAAGGTTTAGGTAATTTTGAGGATGTCTTTAGATTTCAATTCTGAAAACGATGGCAGTTAATCGGGTAAATTGTCAAACCACAACAGAAGATGGGATATTTTGAAGGACGGTCGCTGGTTTAGTGGAAAAGAATGGTAAAGACAAGGATGCATTATTTCTCCATGGCTTTTGTATTATCTCTATGAATGTGGCAATAAGTTAAGCATATCTTACTTTAACCAGACCACTGAGCTGATCAACAGCTCTTCTAGGGCTGGCCCGAAGGATTAGATATTTTTATGTGGCTAGGAACCAATTGGTTACTTAGCAGCGAGACTACAGCTTCTTGTGGTATCCGAAAGAAACATATTAAATCGAGAATTGAATTTCTAATCACCAGAAATAAATTTATCAGATTCCTTGTTGGCAGAGCGGGGAAGCAAACTCGGGCTACGAAATCAGTAGGCGAACATGTAACCCACTCGTCCAACGAGGATCTAATGCGGCAATAAAGAGATGTAGGGGCAAAGTAAATTTCTGAGTAAAAGATTCATACGTGGAGTGTAAAATGTTTATTATTTGCGAATGATAAGGTAATGTATAAGAATAGTCTAGAAAAGACTGAATGGACTAATGAAAAGATTTGGAAGTTTGATGCAGGAGGTGAAAGTTATGAGTAAATGTGAGCAATGTTAAGGTTATTAGGGAGTAGAAAGAAAAATGAGCGTTGGTATGGATTGTTTGAGAATGGAGGTAATTGCTAATATAATGAGAGAAGAGGAGAAAGACTCATTAACAGTAAGGGTTCGGTGATGTACCGGTAACGATCCCTCAGCGTAAACGGTTCAGAAAAGGCGCTTACTAACGAATTACCAGAAGTTGTTTACTATATTCCAAAGAAAAAAAATTGAGAAACGTTCAATTCTGGAACTGCTGAAACGCTCCATAAAACTGAGAAAGACACCATTAATCCGTAAGAGATGTAACCACCTGAAAAATATTTTGTTTAAGTGCAATCGCAATATGAGACATTTAATTTCAAAACAAGAGCAAACGAAATTAGCTGGAACGAACACAAAAGGCCTAAATGAATACAGTATATGACACAGCTGACAGAATATATATTGCTGATTTTCTATAGAAGCGAACATTTACACTGTAATTCCTCCGGTTTCCGAGTAAGGCCTCGTAGCGTTCCAACCAACATGCCTTCATAGCAGCGTAAAATTCAAGCAAGATCGTATAACGCAGCAAATTGGCTAGCAAGTCGTCATGCAGACGCACGAGTTTCAAAACCTGACTTTTGAGAGCGTCTCCCTGG
This sequence comes from Macrobrachium nipponense, assembly GCF_015104395.2. Classification (NCBI taxonomy): domain Eukaryota; kingdom Metazoa; phylum Arthropoda; class Malacostraca; order Decapoda; family Palaemonidae; genus Macrobrachium; species Macrobrachium nipponense. The sequence continues at coordinate 21,186,373 of NC_087210.1, forward strand.
ATTCTGTTCGTTGTCCAAAACAGAGGCGCCTGTAATGGAACGCCGGAAACATACTTCAGCAAGGAATGGATGACACTCGGGAAGTGTCGGTCGTAAGTCACTGAAAATTTCAATAACAAAAAATAGAATGGGCCAAGAAAAGTGTCATGTTGGAACAAGGGCTTACACACTATAGCCTCTCTCCCTCTTCCCCCCCCCCCCTCTCTCTCTCTCTCTCTCTCTCTCTCTCTCGTTAGCATGTCAAAGAACAATAGCCAAGATTGGTTGATTAATGAAGATGACTGTAATGAAAATAAGAAGGAAGGAAGAGGAATTTGAAATTGCAATGATGAAGGAAGGCGGAGGAGAAAGAGAGAAAGAAGGAAAAAAAATTATGTGGGATGTAAAACATTTATCTTGAACGAGATATGAGTACGAAAAAAAAGACGTAAGGTAAGAAAATAGGAAACGGGAGGGAAAAGAAGAATATAAAAACAGAAGAAACTATGAATGAGTATAGAAAGATACAATAGCCACCTTACAAAAAAAATGTACATAGAAACGAGTGTTTACGTTGAAGGGAAGAGAAAGGAAGAATATAAAAACAGAAGAAATTATGAATGTGTATAAAAAGATACAATAGCCACCTCACTAAAGAATTTACATAGAAACGAGTCTTGGTTTTGAAGGCAATTCCGTGCTCACTGCCACAATATATTTCCGTGGACGCAGCCTCTCAGAATATATCATGATCATAGATGGCAACAATGAGTTGTCAAATTACACGCAAACAAATATTCTGTACTTATTTATTTTTATATGCAGTAAATAGATCTCCGACAAAAATCTAGATTTCTCATTCATGGCCTTTAAAACCCCAACTATAAAAAATGAGAGCGAGAGTCAGAACTTCACTATGGTACTAACATTTTTTTTTAATAGTTTCATACCTTAGAGAAGTTCTGACCTTCACGACGTCTGCAGTCTCAGAAGCATCTTGTTTCTTATTGTTTACTCTCTCTCTCTCTCTCTCTCTCTCTCTCTCTCTCTCTCTCTCTCTCTCTCTCTCGTTTTACGATTTAAAAACATAATAAGGTAAGGTAAGTTTACGACGATTAATGTTGCCTCAGATAAATTGATATTGGTGCAATATATGTCATGATGTATCGAAGTGAAATCTATCCTTTTCCATTATCTATTTGCTACATTCTCCTAATACCACTATCCAACAACAAACTCTCAATAGTTTCACCATTCCGTAAGTAATAGGTTTTCATGGATGATACGATAATAAAGCCACCATGTCCTTGTCTCGATATCAAGTATATTTATATATATATATATATATATATATATATATATATATATATATATATATAGTATGTGTGTGTGTGTGTGTGTGTGTGTGTGTGTGTGTGTGTATGTATATATACAATTTGTGTTAAAATATATTCAATTGTTTTTGCATATACTTCGACATGTCCCAATGCTTTTCATTAAATATTCCGACGCGTAACCTGCTTGAACCCACAACCAGTCGGCTAATTAAAAGAGATGGCATCTCATGATGCCTTAGTTATCACCTCATTCACTTTTGTAATTGAATTCAGGAGTGTAATTCAATCTCAGGGACGATGTATTGGGCACCGGAATTACGCCGCTAATGGGAATGAAGGAAGAGAGGCAGGGAGGGAGGTTGAGTGAAACAGAAGGATGGCAAATCCTTCACAATGATGGTATTTTCTTCGGCTCAGTTTCTCGTCATTTCCTTGATTATTCGTGAAGAATTTATTACACATGTTCTGCTAGTAATAGTTCTCCTACTGCTACTATATTGATTGTAACGAATCATACCAGCAATGGCTGCCTCGAAATTTAAAATTAGATAAATGGTCATGTTAACAAGAGATCGCTTATATTTTGCACAATATCATATCTCCCTTTACTAGGGCTATTGTTTCCACATTGTGACTCGTACTATTTTAACTTTCTTTTCCGGCCTTCCACTACTTATAAATCTCATGTATTTTCAAATAGCCCTTCCGCATACTTGACATAAGCCTCATCCACTTACACCTGTTTGTCTTTAGCTATAGCTCAGACTTCATCCAGCTTCGATATATTTTTAATATAGTTCAGACTTCATCCAGCTTCGATTGATCTCCAGCTATATAGCTCAGACTTCATTTAGCTTCGATTTATCTTCAACTATATTGCTCAGACTTCATCCAGCTTCGATTTATCTTCAACTATATAGCTCAGACTTCATTTAGCTTCGATTTATCTTCAACTATATTGCTCAAACTTCATCCAGCTTCGGTTTATCTTCAACTATATAGCTCAGACTTCATCCAGCTTCGATTTATCTTCAACTATATAGCTCAGACTTCATCCAGCTTCGATTTATCTTCAACTATAAAGCTCAGACTTCATCCAGCTTCGATTTATCTTCAACTATATAGCTCAAACTTCATCCAGCTTCGGTTTATCTTCAACTATATAGCTCAGACTTCATCCAGCTTCGATTTATCTTCAACTATATAGCTCAGACTTCATCCAGCTTCGGTTTATCTTCAACTATATAGCTCAGACTTTATCCAGCTTCGATTTATCTTCAACTATATAGCTCAGACTTCATCCAGCTTCGATTTATAAGTATTTCTGATACCTCTCTGTTCCATATGCCATGTTTTTCACATCCTCCTATGCAATTCGCATCTAAAATACCTCTCGCTCGAACCAAATTTAATAATAATCAGATATACCCCCATCCACACCTCTACACACCATCAACTCATGCCTCCATTTGGTTTTCTTCAGCCCGAGCTCAAGCAAACATTTTTCTCCACCCTGTGCATACGTGCACACATACACACACGAAGACATTCAACCACACACACACACACACACGCACCTATCTATCTATATTTCGATTATCTAAGTGCCTAAATAGCTTCAATCATTTTAGATTCCACAAAGAACATTCCATTCTCTCTCTCTCTCTCTCTCTCTCTCTCTCTCTCTGACATCTTACAGACTACTTACATCCCTACAACAAAGGCAAATTCTTAGGGGAAGTTTTCAGTTACTCGACGGGAAGATATGAAGGGAAACAAAATAACGTCCAAGAGTAGAGTGTGGCAACGACTTAAGAGATGATGAAAAGATTCAAAAGTGTCAATACAGGTCGAAATGGATGGAGAAGATATAATAAGAAAAGACTTGATAAAGCACAGAACCGAGATGATAGCAATCTGCTTATATGTTATATTTTAAGTGTAAACAAAAATAAGGATGAAAACCTTCTCTTTGTAAAGAATTTCCTTTATTTACAACGTATTTAACATTTTCCCAAGACAAACGCAGTACAACTAAAAAAATGTACTGACCTGCTTTTTGGTTCGCTCAACACCAGAAGATGTAAATGTTAAACTGCATATCCCTATTATTATTGTATCTAATTTAGCAATACTTTTTATTAAGATTTATGAACTTTTCATCAAAACTATATCAACATAATATCACATTATAATAGCATTCTATTGAAGATACAATGAAATCCAAAACATCCCTGAAAACAAATGTTCATTCAAATGTGATTCTGTGAAATAAATCTAGCAAGGAACAGCAGCAACGAGGATAATAGCCAAGAAAGAAAAAAGTATATATAAAGTAAGAAAAAAGCAAACGAACAGCGAGAGGATCAAAAGGAAGAAACATGTAAGGACAATCTGAAGAAGGCGCCTTGAAAGAGACACATAACAGTTTCTCAGAAATTAGTATCAGGCTAAGTAACCAAAGAGCCATTCTAGGGAAATAAGAGAGAGAGAGAGAGAGAGAGAGAGAGAGAGAGAGAGAGAGAGAGAGAGATACGGGGGCGGGGGAGTTACGGGAAAATAGTTTTATCAGTTATACTGTTGTATTTATAAGGAAATACTGAAGTTGAGCACCGAGAATTGGTGAAAAATATGTTTTTTTTTTTTTTTTTTTTTTTTTTTTTTTTTTTTTTTTTTTTTTTTTTTTTTTTTTTTTTTTTTTTTTTTTAAATAAAACGCACAATACAGTAAAGAAAAAACTGTCAAACAGCATGTATAATACTGATATGCTATTGTCTTCATAGTGCATTATGTTTTCCAAAAATATTCCTCTAATAATAATAATAATAATAATAATAATAATATATTAAAAATAATGGCAGAATTCACAGAATTGATTTTGTACAATATTCTTTCAATTCTCCTTATGATTTGCCTTT
>NC_087210.1:21195606-21218114 GCF_015104395.2 Macrobrachium nipponense
TGTATCTTACCTGAGTATCCTGGATTCTTATCTTCCTCCGAAAGCCCAGTGTGGGTTAAGGACAAGGATCAGGGGGGTATGAGGAAGAGTCACACACTCACACACACTTCATACACACCGGGCCGTTCTCCCTGAGAGGGGTGAAGAGGGGGTCCCAGCCTGTTGCTGGCCTGCCACCACGGGGCCGATCTCAAAGGCGTCAAGCAACATCCTCGTGCTGTCTGTCAGATAGTGGGCGGTGAACGTTGACTGTCTATTCCAGACTCCTGCCCTCAGGACCTGGTCCACTGCCATGTTCTTTGAGAATGAAAGGGAAGCCCCAATCCCCCTGATGTCACGGGGCCTGGCTCCCTTTGGAGGGGAAAGGCCCCCTTCTCGTAGGCCCTCCTGATGATTTCTCTTAGCCAGGAGATGGTGTTCTTGGAGGCTGCCTTCTTCTCTCGCCCTGTGGTGAAAAAGAGGTTCTTGACCTCCGGCCTGAACCGAACCATCCTCTCCAGGTACTTCTGTACTGCCCGCACCAGACAAAGGAGATCCTTATGCTGGTCCAAGGTTTCTGATTCTTAGCCACGAAGGAAGGGACAAACCTGAATGAGAGTTCTTTCCAACCCCTCGTGTGGGCCACTACGTATGACAGGCCGTGGAGTTCTCCCACCCTCTTCGTGGAGGCCAGAGCTAGTAGAAACACTGTCTTGAGGGTCAGTTCCCTATCCAGAATGTCCTTGAGGGCTCGAAAGGAGGCCGCTTCAGGACTCCAAGACTCTCGCGACATCCCAGCGGGGAACCAAGACGGCGGTGGGGGGGGGGGGGTGGGGGGGGCACTTCTGCTCAAAGCTCCTTATGAGCAAGGACAGCGGTTTCGAGTTCCCAAGATCCACTCGTTTCAGGGAGAGGACCTGGCTTAATGCAGCCCTGGCTCCTTTGACCTCCGGTATTGACAGGCCTCTGTCCAACCTCAGGTAGGTCAAGAATTTCTGCAATGTCTGGAATCTTTGCTCTGGGGAGGGGGGGGGGGGGGGCTCCAGCCCCCTCTCCCTACATCAGGCCCCAAAAACCTTCCACTTTGCCTGGTAGATGGTTATAGGAGGACTCTCTGAGGTAACTGGACATATGAGAGGCCACCCTCACCGAGAATCCTCTCCTGTTCAACAGCCGCTTGATAGTCTCCAGCCATGAAGGGAGAGGGCTGGAATGTTCCTGTGGAGCCTCCAAAGTGGCTGCTTTCAACAGGTCTGGCCCAGGGGGGGCAGCTCCAAGGTGGTTGAGAGGCCAACTCTAGAAGGTCTGGGCCACCATGGAGCCACCAACATCATAGCCAAACCTTTTGCCTTACTCAGATGGTTGAGAACCTGCCTGAGGACTCCGAAGGGAGGGAACGCATACGCATCCTCCCAGAACGCGGCTGGGTCTGGCACCGGGGAGCAGTAGACTGGCAGTTTGGCATTTAGCCTTGTTGCAAACAGGTCCAGGGATGGGGACCCCCACTTCTCGATTAGTTCTCTTGCTATTTCGGGGTGTAGGGACCATTCGGTTACCACCACCTGACCCCGTCTGCTGAGGCCGTCGGTGATTACGTTCTTCTTACCGGGAATGAACCTTGCCGTCAAGGAGGTTCCAAGGGCTTCGGCCCAGCTCAAGATCTCCACCTTCAAGCCGCATAGATCTCGGGATCTCAGGCCCCCCTACCTCTTGATGTAGGCGACCACCTTGGCATTGTCGCACATCAGAGACAGAGTGTCCCCTCACTTCCTCCTTGAAAGCTTCCAGGGCTCTCTTCATTGCCAAGATCTCCAGCCTCTTTATGTGGAACATAAGAGTTGAGGACCGAAAGATCTATGACTGGTCGCCACCCGCCCCGAAGACTTCTCCACCAGGAAAAGGCAACTGAAGAACCCGGGGGAGTGGTCTACCACCTGCTGGAGGGCTCCCTGTTCCAGCAGTGCTTGGACTTCTAGCCTTAGGGCCTCCCTGTGAACGGGGTTCCAGGGCTGAGAAGACAGACTATCCAACTTCCCTGTCAGGAAAGGGATTCGGTAACCATCCCTGAGGACCTGGACTGCCCAGGGCTCGGCTCCATGATCCTCCCAGTTCTGCCAACAGCTCGAGAGGCAAGCCCCCACTGGTGGCGGAAGAAACGGTAGGGGGCCTCGACTCCTACTTTGTCCTAGGGAAGTGGTTGTTACCACCCCTTCTGGAAGCAGCGGGGGGTCTGGACCTGAATGGTGCCTGGGAAGGGGAGAGGGTCCTGGGGGAGGGCTGAGACCCATGGTCTCCCCAGTTCCAAGGGGCCGACTCCACTGAGGGGGCGGAAAGGGTCCTATTCTGAGACTTCAGTCTCTCGTTGGATCTTTTAGGAGCTGACTGACGTAGGGAAGGGGCCCTACATACAATGGAGTCTTGGCTGGCCTTCCTCCACCATTCCAAGGACTCCTCCACCAGCTTCTCCGGAAATAGAGCAGCCCCCTCCACTGGGGCGTTTCGAAGGGTCTTGAGCTCTCTCTGGAATGTTCCAGGGAGTTTGGTTAGAACAGATTCCCTCCTCCTCAAGACTCAATTCACCCACAATGTGACCAGCTCAGTCGTGAGGAAGCCCAGGGACTTGCCTCCAGACAGAATCAGTTCCTTGTACTGGGCAAGTGAGGTTTCGCCCCTCAAGTCGTGGAGGGTGGGGAACTTGGCTACCATTCTGGACCACAGACATGTCCATGAAGCCACATGTATAGAGGTCCAAGCTGTGACCTCCATGGCCATAGCCTCTTGGTGGGAGAAGGAGACTAGCCCTGACGCAAGCCTCTCTTCCGAGAGTCTGGGTGCCAGGGCGAACAAGTCACCCTCCAATGATTTGGGAAGAAGGGGGACTCCTTCTGGGGCCTATAGCCTTCTCTGCCTCGGCTTAGATGCCGGAAGCAGCCTAGCCGAGGAGTGTGTTTGCAGGGAGTTATTCAACCCCGCTATGAGCTTCTCCACCACCACCAGGGCCTTCTTCAAGTTGGTGGACCTAGGGAGGCTGAGAGAGGGCTTGGGTTCCTCTGGGTCACCGAACAGAATGTCCACAGCCAAGGACCTGTTGTCTTCTATTGTTGGGACTGGCTCCTCTAGTCGGTTCATGGCCCTAATAAGTGACAGGACACGACGAAAAGTAGAACTTTCATCCACTGGGCCTAGTTCCTCCAGGGCTTTCTGGAGGTCCTCTTGGATGAAGGTCTCCTTCTCAGCGTCCCTCAACGGAGGAGAGACATCAGACCTCGCTCGGGAGGAGCTGGAGAAGCTCCCTGGTAAGGGGCACCTAAACCCGGTTGCAAACCGGTCTCCTGCAATAGGGGATGCCCCGCATGCCTGGACCGCCCCGAGGCAGAGCTCGATCCTGAGCGGAGGCGGGGCTCTGAACCCCCTAAGGAGTTATCGGCCCCAGGCCCCGTCCATGAAGGTGACAAGAGCGTGGGGAAACGGAAGAAGGGAGCCCACTTGGTCTTGGAGGACGACCCTATGGCTGACGAGACCGAGGCGGGATCCACTGGGACCGAGGAAGGAGCAAAGAGGGGGCCAGCTGGGAACCCCCCATGTGGAACCGTCATGGGGGCCACTGGAGCGGGGGCCTCCCTCGGCGGAGGGGGCGAAGGAGAACGCCGCCGCCTCTGGCGGGAGTTGTCCCGACGCCTTTCACTCCTTCTACTCCCTTTACGATCCCGGTTATGACGAGGAGAGTGGGAAGAACCACTTGAGGATGAGGAGTAGCTGTGCTGCCTACCTCTCCCATGACGGCGTCCCTTCTTGGAGGAGCGTCTTTTCCTATGGGAGAATCTCTCCCTCGAGGAGGAACTCAAAGAACTCACATCCTCGGACGAGTCCGGCCGTCTCTTGCTTCTCCCCCGGGGGCTCCCGTCGAAGGGAGAGACCAGGGAGCATTTTGGCCGCTTCAGGGACACCCCCACCAAAGAGGGGCCACCCCAGAGAGCCGCTCCCAAGGCCTCACCCGGCTCCTCCAGCCCTCTAGACAGGAAAGCATTGTCCTTCAGCAGGGATCTGCCCGGAGTACGAGAGGCGAAGAAATCCCCAACGGCAGGAGAGGGAAGGGCAGGAGCCAGGTGCGGCGGGTGACTCTGTGACTGGGTACACCGGCCTGGCTCTGGCCGTGAGCGGTGCACTCTGCTCGAGAGCAGGGAGAGCCGCAGATGGGAGAGCTACAGCGGGGTGAGCCGTAGCGGGGAGAGCTGTAGCGGGGACAGCAGTAGTGGGAAGCTCTGCAGTGGGGAGGGACGGACCCTCCCGTTGCACTGATGCTAAGAGAGAAGACCAGGACGGGGTGCCCTGTAACTGCAGCCACGTCCAGCAATCCTTCAACACTGCTGAAGCATCGGGTACAACCTGGGGGGGATCATCTCATCGGGATGCCCCCTGGTGGGGGGGACCTGGCAACAGACTAACCTAGGCCCTCTCGCTGGGAGAGGGCAGGAGAAAAAACCTGGAGAAACGTGGGAGACTTCCTCTCCGACAATACCGAAGGGGAAGGGGTGCCCCCGTCTCGGCTGCTACTCCTATTCCTCGAATCCCCCGACAGCTTCGCCGACGAAGACTTAGGTTTCTTCTTCTTCTTCGTAAACGCCAAATCCCACTGGTACAAGGGCCAAGAGGCGCATTCCAAGCATGTGTTGTCTTTAGAGCAAGCACCCCCCCCTTACACAAATTACACAAAAAGTGAGGATCGATGAGAAGGGGCGAAAGAAATGCTCCACAAGCCCGGCCTTCAGGACCGTAGCAACAATGTTGAGGTTCCGAGGCCAACATCACACATACGATCAACACACGTACACAAAACACACACAAAGGACAAAGGAAATGGGCCGGACATCGGATGAGCAGGGGTGTATGCACGTGCCTGGGACCAGAGAAGGATTGGCATCAGGTCAGCAGAATAGCGTGGTCTTCGACCCCTAAGGGCATAGGCCTGGCCTGGGTGTGGCGTATAACCAGTTTTTTCTGGTCGGACCCGGATCAACATCCGGAAATCTCCACTGTAATAGTTCGAGGTAAGTATCCCACATCGGAACAAATATATATGATATATGTATATATGAATCTATGTCTACATAGGCTAATTACGAATCTTGAATATATATCTTATTCAAAATAACGAAAAACCTAAGCTTGTTAATTGTAATTATGACTATGTAGTATATACAATGCTACATCACGACAATGAAATTAATTAATACTAGGCTAACTCATTAAGTAAAAGTCATCTTTCACTTGAAAGTAAGCGATAATGCAACAGTATTTATGTAATATTCATCGTCAAGATAAATCAAAAGAGAACATTTCAACATCCCACTGCCATTTTTCTTCTCCGTTTAGGACAGCAGAGGCGATAACGGGAAACTGTCCCGGGAAGTAATCCCGTGATTAATCGTGGCTTATTTTCTCCTGAGGCATGAATTACGAGGCCGTAAAGCAAGCGGCTTAGAATACATAAGACCCGTTCCTTTCCGCAATGATCATAATACTACAAAGTTGCCTCGTTGCTATCGTCCCTAGACCTTTTCCCTTTCATTAACTCCTACAGACTGTGGTGATCAGAGTCCCTGCAAATTGATTATCACGGTTATGACAGTTATGGGACGCGCTCCTAAACGAGATAATGAAGATGATCATAATAATGATAAAAAAACAGAGTCATTTAGGTAATAGAAACTTCAATGAATATGATTTGATTTGATTTATATAGATTTTTGGCATTATGCCAAGCACTTGGCCAATTAAGGCCATTCAGCGCTGAAACGGAAATTGACAGTAAAAGATATGAAAGACATTAGGGAAGGAAAACCTCAAAGCACTTCCACTATGAAACAATTGTTAGGAGGGTGGACAGTAAGATGGAAGAGAATATGAAAGAGGTACAATAAAAGGAATGAAAGTATATATATATATATATTTATATATATATATATATATATATATATATATATATATATATATATATATATGGTGAATAACTTGATCACGAAGTATATAAAACGTGATGCTATGTATAAATAAAGGTTTTTGCCACGAAGGAAAAAATGAAAAAGCGAGATAGCCAAGTACTTTCGGTCCTATTCGGACCCTTTACTGAGTAAAGGGTCAGAATAGGACCGAAAGTACTTGGCTATCTCGCTTTTTCATTTTTTCCTTCGTGGCAAAAAACCTTTATTTACATGTTTCTTTATATCAATAACCAATTATTCACTATAAGAGAGTGTCTTAAGAAGTGTTACGGTATTATTAAACAAGTATTTTCACCTGATGCGTTACTTGGGTACCTCCCACAACACTAGGTCAACCCAAGGATTATAATGAGATACTAAGGTAGGGAGAGTTAAAATGGTGTTAATGAAAACCGTCCATGTAACCCTTTCTCCTTGCGGTATATAACTTAATTTTGCTTGTCCGTATCAACAAAATAATATGTAATTTTCTTTTCATAAAAAACAAAATGATATGTAATTTTCTAAATTTAGTGGATTTTGCTACATTCCTTTGGGGACATGAGAACATTCGTAAATCCACCAGATACTGACATAAGTCCGTATTGTGTCTATATGTTTGCATTAATTCAAAATTTCCAAAAGCAATTTAAAAGTTAGCCGAGTACAAACTACATATAGTAGTTTATTTCCTTTCCTGTAAGTTACTGAGAGAGTTAAAATGAAATTGATGGAAATTGCGCCTTTATTTTGACGTCAGCACTCTTAGAGACACTTGAATTTTGATATAACATTTTACCCAATGGCAAGTATGACCACTTTGCATAAATAAAAAATGCCTTCATTTTTGTTTTGTTTGGTTTCAAAGAGTGATTATGAGGTAAAATATTTATTTTTCAGTCAAGATTTTCAGGAAGAGAATTTCAACATCATTTTCTTTTCACATAAATACATGAAATCGGCACCACGAAGATGAATTAACTGAATATCAGTATAACAAAGGGTCCGTTATGAAACCGCTAGTGATGAAATTCTGGCTAGAAAAGTCAGCTCTTTTGAGCAGTGATCATAATTTATACTATAAAAACCGTGATGTCAGTTTAAATTTTAAATTGTTTTAATATACAGCATGCAGTGCGCAGTCCTCAACAGGAAATCAGTCCATAGCTGGAAGCTGTGTTGAGGTCACACCTGAAATTATCTTTTCGCAAAAGAATACAGAGATGAATGATCAAAATATTGGAGTAATTACTTGAGAATAACTCGAAACAAATTGGCTATCACTGGAATGAAAACTTTTACGGCTTTACATTTAATTTGACAGTAACTGGAAAATGGTTTGTAGTAACTCTCTCTCTCTCTCTCTCTCTCTCTCTCTCTCTCTCTCTCTCTCTGTGATGGAAGGGTTCCGCTTCATTATAACCACTATGCACAGAGTTACATCTCGAACCAATCCGCTGAGGCCTTTCTGAATAGTTTCTCTATTCCTGTCCTCTCCCGTCGAGTGAAATCTCCTCACAAAATCTCCTCACAGCATCAACCGCTGTGTATAAGAATCAAGCACAGTACCTGCTCCGGTTCATATCAAAGCCAGCTTTTCATGCAAGCAATGTGTAACATAGAACAGAAGGAATAACGGATTGTATGTATATATATATATATTATATATATATATATATATATATATATATATATATATATATATATATATATATATATATATATATATATATATATATATATATATATATATATATATATATATATATATATAATATATATAAGTCATATCACATTTCCGTGATTCATATACATATATCGAGCTACAATGTCCTTTAATATCTAATTCGCTCTACCTCGGAATTAATATATTTTCATATATGCTTAACCGAAGGGGAATTTTTTTCTCGATAATAGACTTGCCTGGGACCAGGGCGCGAACCTATGATCCTTACAAATCAGAAAGTCATGAAGCTTTATCCTACTACACCACCGCGAGATATATGTATATGAATCACGGAAATGTGATATGACTTATAGATTGGCTACGTGCTGTCAAAAGCACTACAAAGACTACCGGAGTCGAGGTGGGTTTCATGCTGTCTCCAAACCAACTAATTACCTGTGCGCAAAGGTATATGAGGGTGAGAGGCGACATGAACTTTTATCCTCTCGCGGTGGTGTAGTAGGATAAAGCTTCAATGATGTTCCTGGATTTGTAAGGATCATAGGTTCGCGCCCTGGTCCAGGCAAGTCTATTATCGAGGAAAAAATTCCCCTTCGGTTAAGCATATATGAAAAACATATATTAATTCCGAGGTAGAGCGAATTAGATATTAAAGGACATTGTAGCTCGATATATATATATATATATATATATATATATATATATATATATATATATATATATATATATACACATATATGATATATGTTGTATATATATATATATTATATATATATATATATATATATATATATATATATATATATATATATATATATATATATACAACATATATGATATATGATACAGAGACCAGGTTTCCCTTCAAGAAAGGAAATTGCATCTCAAACTACGTGGATGAGAATTGCATAATTTTAATTTTAACAAATACTATAAACTATCCAATAGATTGAAACTGCAGTCTTGATGAAAGCACTCTGAACCAAGAAACATCTAATTTCCCTCTGACCTTTCCCAATTAGTAAAGCTATAATTAAAAGATCCAATTTAGACTAAGTACATAATATAATGTGTAAGTAAATAAATAGCCATAATCTATTTATTTATCGGCAATTTTAGAATCGCTGACATACGGATAAAATGATTTCACCAGAATTTATAATTCCAAATATCATCGAGAAATTGACGATGTTATTAAGTAATTATGTATAAATTAGAGCGACGCTATCCTTCCATGATTTATTTCATGTTATGATAGTTCCAAAATGTAACCGATTATTGTTGTTTTCTAGCTATAAAAAGTAGTGCGCACACACTCTCTGAACCAGATTTAGTTAATCACTGTAATCTTGGGTCCGGTAAATTGTATATTCGCGAATAAATGGAGTCTAACGAAGGATTTTAGTGTCTAAAGGCATTTCCGTAATGAAGTTCAGCAACGCTGTCACTTACATAGACTACATTTGCACTGTTTATCGAAAGACAAAATATATCGCACCAAATATTCTTTGATGATAATACCCGAAGAGAGAATTCTACTGATTAAAAGTAAATGATTGCATTCAAACATACGCTGAATAAATGCGCTAAGTGTTGTACTCTACATAAGGAGCATTAGTCTTCATGGCACTCAAAGAAATCAGCGACAGAAAAGCTGCGTTGCGGGGACAAGGGAAAGATACAAGAGAAATGTGAGGACTTTATCGAAAATGCTTTCATTCAGTCCGTCAGGATGGAAAGCAAAAGACTAACATAGCAATAAGCCAATATGCAAACATCAGCTCATTTGTCCACACCTAAAATATGAAAATTATGAATATAACGTTCGTAGACGTATGTAAAAGCAATTCATCGCTAAGAATTTTGATACATAAGTTAGGATATGTCATTACCAAGGAAGACATAGGCTTCCATTTCCGGACCACCTTCTGCAGTTTCCTTCGCAAGGAAAACCGCAACTTATCACAAAGAGGTGAGGAAACAATCTCAGATTATATATATATATATATATATATATATATATATATATATATATATATATATATGAATAAATTGATCACGAAGTATATAAAACGTGATGCTATGTATAGATAAAGGTTTTTTGCCACGAAGGAAAATTGAAAAGCGAGATAGCCAAGAACTTTCGGTCTAGCACGACCCTTTACTAAGGCATAACTGATCTTACAGAGGAATAACATAGTAAAAGTAGGCTTAATATCCAAAAACGACATTACAAGATTAGCAATAAGGTCGATTTCACTCTACAGAAAAGAGGAAAACGCCTGAGGGCAATATTAGCGATTTTTAGGCAGCCACTCCTTCGAGGAGCAAAACACCAAGGAGGCATATACAACTTATTACCATGAAATTTACAAAAAAGTTCCCAAAAAATGATTAAAAAGACGAAAAAAGGATATAAATATATCAAGCAAGAGAGAGAGAGAGAGAGAGAGAGAGAGAGAGAGAGAGAGAGAGAGAGAGAGAGAGAGAGAGAGAGAGAGAGAGAGATAATAACTATATCGGGTGGGACTAATTAATTAGTAGTTCGTTTATTTTAAGGTCCTTCATAAACCATCTTACCAAAATATATGGGTCCAAATGGTACAATCCCAGACTAAGATTTAGGTTGTTTTTATTAGTGATTTGTATAATTGCTGATTCCAGTAAATTTCTTGAAACATAATCATTAGATCTAGCAATTACAGAGGCATCGTCCCAATTAATACAATGAGATTTTTCACTCAGATGGATAAACAGTGCATTTGAAGTCTGGGCTGTTCTTACTGAATACATATGCTGCTTAATACGTACACAAATTTTTACTTGATTGACCAACGTAAAAAGATAGGCAATCTTTACAAGGAATTGTTTGTAAATATGTTATTTGCTACGGGACATTCTTATTAACCTATCTTTGATGGTTATTGTTATAAGAGAACACTACATTAACATTAAACGATTTAAATATTGATCTTATGGTTTCAAAACCACGAAAATAAGGCAAGCAAAGTACATTTTTAGGTTTTTCATTTTCATTAATAGCAACATTATAAAACTTTTTGTGAGCTTTTTCATGACATAAATCAATTATATGAGGTGGGTAGCAGAGATCGTTTCCTATCTTTTTTATGTATTCTATTTCTTGTCAATATATGTTGGGACTCGTGATATGCAAAGCACGTAGGAACATAGAGAAGAAATTGATTATATATATTAAAATCGCTAATCTTGCCCTCAGCGTTTCGTTTCCTCGTTTCTGTAGAGTGAATCGACCTTATTGCTAATCTTGTAATGTCAGTTTGGATATTAAGCGTACTTTTGCTATGTTTTTCCTCTGTATGATCAGTTATGCCTTAGTAAAGGGTCGTGCTAGACCGAAAGCTTTGGCTATCTCGCTTTTTAATTTTCCTTTGTGGCAAAAAAACCTTTATTTTTATATATATATATATATATATTATATATATATATATATATATATATATATATATTATATATATATATATATATATATATATATCTATATTCAACAGGCGGAGGTTTCTCTAACCAACTATACAATGAAGGCAGGGGAAGCACACAACAGGTCACCCCATCATATTTATTAGTTGCACGTTTCGCAGCCATCCAGCAGGCTCATTTTCAAGCTAAAAAGTAACAGTATCTAATTAGTACATAAATTTAAGTACAATATTAAAGTACACAAATTAAGCTACAATATTAAAGTACACAAGTAGGTACAATAAAAACGATCACAGTTAAAAATACAAAAAAGGACCAACCGTTGAGTGTGAAGACAGAGGAAGGACCAACAAAAAACGTAAACAGTTCCCGAGAGGTAAAGAGGTGTGGGCGTGACATGGGTGTTCAGTGAGGGGACCAGTTTTTTTTTAATAAACAATGATTGATTAATTGCTAAAACCTTACGATTGGAAGCTCTGCCCAAAACCTCAAAGTCCTTGCACTGAATAGAATACCTACATTTATCGGTATGATCCCTTATGTGGGAAAATTCGGGATTCGAAAGCTTAGTGCCAGTTCTATAGCTGACAGCTCTATGACTGTCGATTCGGACCTTAAGTAACCTATGTAACGATCCAAATATAGGTTCCTCGATTACATCGAGGACAAGTAAATTTGTAAATAACACATGAGGTCATCAATGGATCCAAACGGTCCTTGAAGCTGAATATGGGTAGCCTTTTCAGCTTCAAGGACCGTTTGGATCCATTGATGACCTCATGTTTTATTTACAAATTTACTTGAACTCGATGTAATCGAGGAACCTATATTGATCGGACACATAGGTTACTTAAGGTCCGAATCGACAGTCATAGAGACTGTCAGCTATAGAAACTGGCACTAAGCTTTTTAAATCCCGAATTTTCCCACATAAGGGATCATACCGATAAATGTAGGTATTCTATTCAGTACATAATATATATATATATATATATATATATATATATATATATATATATATATATATATATATATATATATATATATATATATATATTATATAACGCCATCAGAGTAAACACATTTGCTCCTCGCTTAGTTGTGAAAGATTTTGGATTACTCAACTAGCAAAGAAGAGGGGAGAGAATTCCATTGAATGATGGTGAAGATAAAGGGACCACTAATGAACCGATCAATATGAAGAATATATATCTCAGCTAAATAAAGGCTGGAAAAATTTCTGGCTATTTATTATGAAGTTACTTTGCCCGATGATAGATGAACTACATTATTGTTTTTACTATATTGCTGCGCAGTAGATTATCGAGATTTTTCCCATGCCAAGAAATCCCTTCATGAACGACATAACAGAAAAACTAGTGATTTCTTCACATAATAGAATTAAATGCATTTAGAATCACTATTTATCAAAAAGGTAGATATATTTATAGATTAAAAAAGAAAGATCGACAAATATACAGCCAGGTAGAGGGACAGAAACTGACTGCAACGCCATTCATTTCAACTGAGAAATACAGCACTCCATTTCAATAATATTAAAGATATTTTACACAAGAGAGTAAAATTGCCGCGTACCTAACATAAATATTTTCATAAAGGCGCCAATAGCATTAAGAATCAATTTAACTTAATCCAGATTATTTGTCCAGGCCATTTATGAAATGCCCTTGTATCTGCGCATTTAAAGAAAAGATCTTCACAAAATTATATAAAAGTATTCCACTACTTCTTCCAAAATTTTATTTTTCAACACCTAAAACAATGTTTAAAAGCACTATGGTGACGAAATACATCCTAAAATATACAATATCAACAAATCTAAATAATGAATTTACTAAGAGTAATTTGAAATTAATAGGTGCCAAATTCTAGGGCTCAAATTGATGAAACAATCCGAACGCGCCAAGGAAAAACAATAAGCAATGCTAAATGAAGCATTGAAATAGAATAAATCCCGCGCAGTTAAGAGCGACACAATGTTCAAGATAACTTTGCAAATATATGATGAATATGAGTTCATTACTCTGTAGTTAGAATAACTAAAGTTAACAACTACTTTTCACGAGGAGCTACCAAATATTTAGCAAATAGGAAAAGAAAAAAAAAAAAAAGATAGCACCAGTATTTTCCGAGATCAAGCGTTGTGCAAAGCTGATCCCTCACCGGAAAGACTTGACCGGCACCGAGACTCCATCCGGATCATGGCATCGCTCAATGGAGCGGAGGAAAGGGGGTCGGGGTGAGAGGACAGACGCCCAACAGATTCGGAAGAAGAAAGGGGCTGTTGCGACAGGGAAATAATACTGTTTCTTCCAATGGCCGGCGTAAATGGGAAGAAAACGTGTATGGTAAGGCAGGAAACCACATATGCAATGACGTTGAAAGTTGAAATTTTTATTTTTGTAAATACCTTCGGCAAGACAATCCCATTTCGGGTTATTTACCCTCATTTTCAAACGAATTTTGAATTTTCTAACTAAAAAGCAAGAGATGTTCACTACTATACAAACATTCTACGAGAATTGGAAGAATTTGTCCTATGATTAAACACGCATTTCACCTAATGGAAACAGGAATCAACTAGAGATTTAACTCAGAACAATACTTGTAATTCCTGAGATGTCTGCAAGCGTTTAAGTGTCCCATTCCTTTTGGTTTTAAAATGACTTATAATGTAACAACAGACACTTTTACCCATAGTTAGAAAATACAGGGTCCTTGAGCACAGTCTTTGATTTTTATATTTCAAGAGACTACAATACATAACGAGCGAGTTGGAAAAGAATTAACAGCGAACGCTTCTTCTCAGTGATTCTTTGATTCTTGCTTCGACTATTGGAGTCTGGAGAGCCTCTTAACAGCCCTGAATAATTTGGCGGTCAAGAGATGGATTGAAAATGGCCGAAGGAAGTGGGAAGTGCCTGCACCTCCGATTCAGTAGGAGAGAAGTTCATGAAAGAAGGAACAGAGATAATCCCCTATTATAAGTAGAAAGGGTAATCCAAAAGAACAATTTATCCGTCGTAAGTAAATGTGATCCGAAAACTTTGCAAAATTATCCACATCCCTCGTGTTATGATGACTCCTTTTGCTAAAAATATTCACGGTTGTTTTGCAACTCAACAACCGAAAAATGTTTGAGCATTTGATATGGGATATCTAATTAATCTGGTCTGTTGTGGCAAAAACCCCGTGGCGGAAATTAGAGAACTCTGAAATTCTCACATGAATAAATTACAGGAGCTTGGGATATGACTATATGACTATATATCAATATTATTCAAGTATTCGACAAGCATGTATGCAATAATGTCAATCCTTGACTCCTGTGAGCCAGCCAAGAAGCAAGTGCAATGTTACACTGGTAGACATTGGTAAGCGTCAAAGACGGATCATTGGTTTTATCAGTATATATCAGTGGTCACCACCCTCTTATAAGGATGTTGTCAGAATTCCATGTTTTCTCGTTTATCACACAGCACCATAACAATATATATATATATATATATATATATTTATATATATATATATATATATATATATATATATATATATATATATATAAAAGACATTAATGCTGCACTACCAGATATTGAACTGAACAACATTTATAATAGCTTAGATACATAACGAGTTCATATACACTGGATACTAAATTTGGAGAATTAGCCATATGAATGAAAAATAATGATAAACAGACAAAGAGCATCACCTTAAAATTGATTCTTTCGATTCGTTTCCTTCCCTTGTTCATCTCTGAATGACGAGCCGCAAGTAGCTTCCAACTACTTTTGTTTTCAACAAAACAAGACTATTTCTAACATCGACCTGTTATAGTTAAGCGGTCTTCATTGTGCTATACTGGGATCTTCATAGTTACAGCAAAAAGTTACAGCAACCACATGTCACTTGCATTAAGAAGATGTTTCATCCACCAGCTCCATCAGTGCGCAAAAAGCAATTTCTTTATAAGTAGACACTCTAGAGGCTCGAGGATTTTACATTATATTTCCAGCAACTTTGGTCACAATGTCCTTTAGTAGTGTTTGGAATTTATAATGTAACTGTGTAATAATTGGCGGTAAAGTTTAACACACAATCATTTCACAATTGCATCTCCTAATACGTAGATTAAATACATAAAAAAATCTAATTTCAATTAATTCTGAAAATGATGTTAAACATTTCCCGGAAATTATTATTGTAGGCAATGCATCACGATTCAATGAGAAAATGGATGAATTTCACGTATTAAGAAAATTTTTCCTTCTGACGGCCAAAGAAAATTTTCACAAACTTCATTTTTAATATGGCTAACTTGTGAACAGCTGTATGGATAAAAAAATTCCAGGCAGATGGAGAAGTATTTCACCGATTTTCTATCAAAACCAGGAGATAACAACAATTAACTGCTTTATCCATCAAACTATCTTGTATGTAAATAAATTGCGCTCAAGCAAAACTGGAAAAAAGGCCGTTTATTAGGCATATACAATAGCATACAAAGAATTGCGGATGCGAAGTCATAATAATGAAATATTTTGTAGATATTACAGAAAGGCAGTTTATTCTTTTATTGGTGGCAGAACGTTAATTATCCGGCTGTTTCATAAATCGATAAAAAACAAAAGAAAGAAAATGAGCGATTTAGTCATAAATGTTTCAGAATCAATATTCCATGAGTAAAAATGAAAACTGTTCGATTTTAAGATACTCTGGAGAAAAAACGTATTCTGAAAAGCACCCTTTAATTGTTTCACAAACCCTGTAAGGTTGCTATAACGGTTCAGCCCAGAGTGATATGTTTCTCTGATACGGACTATTTTTTGCAAGATTGCAAATGAATGTATGAAATAAATCATGGTAAAAAATAAAGTCGAATATTAGGCTAAAATAAATTAAAAGTGAATGATCATTCCAAAGAAAGGAAATTTTTATTTCAAAAACCCTTACAAGACCATACTGAGAGACGAATGGCTCTTTTGAAATTTACTCAAAATGCTACAGAACTTGCGAAGTGGATTTAGGAAGAACGAATAATGAATGCAAGAATATGGACGTACTTGACTTCAACAAAATTCAACTCAGAGAATGTCACTCAGTGAACTTCATTTTTCACACAAAAATAAACACAACAGTAACATGACTGGAGCCGTTATGGAGTGACGCAGTCAGTCAAGAAGAGAGATTCTAGAACAAAGAAAATACATTTGTTTATGCTTTAAAAAAATAATTCAGTTTTTTCGGGATTTCCTTTCTCTCCTTCTAGCAGATGGCAGGTGAAGCATCAGTTGATTTTCTTGATTTCACTTCTAGACCTAAAATGATTTATACTTAGACCTTCTCGAACTCACAAAACGTAACGAACAGGATTAACTTTAGCGATACTAATTATATATAATTGCATTTGTATATACATAATAGACATAATTTTGTGTGTCTTCTTAAACAACACAGAAAGACACAGACAAACACAGCATGTGTAAATATATATATATATATAATATATATATATATATATATATATATATATATATATATATATATTATTGATATGATTTTTTGGATGTGTGTGTGTGTGTGTGCGTCTGTGTTTGCGAGTGTTTGTGTGTGAGTGTGTGTGTGTGTGTGTGTGTGTGTGTGTGTGTTTGTTTGTGTGTACGAGAGAGAGAGAGAGAGAGAGAGAGACCGACTGACGCCCCTGTAGGTGTAATAAAACACATTTAATTTACAGAATTTTATTCATTGTTTTATATATATAGTGAGGAAACTACATTTCAGACCAAAATAATATTTTTTTGACAGAACCACAGACTGGGTCATCTTATGTAAATTCGAGAGATATAGATTTAAAGACATACTTATCAAGAATGTTTTAGAAATATGTATTAAGAATGCTTTAAATACAATTACTAATTTTCTAAATTCTGCCAATATCTTATCTTTAGTGAATTTTTAAAGTTAAGAGACAGACTCTGAGAGAGAGAAATCTCCTTCGCCATCAAAGGTAAAAAATTGAACGAAGATTCCTTCCATTTGGTACATAATATGAATCACCTTTCAACAGAAAAATGGTTCAGAGTTTATAAGGGTCAAGATTTACAGAGGAATCGTAAACTATTAACTATATAAAACATAATTATGGTGACTTCATAAGCAAAATCAGCAGAGATGATGTGAAGACCTGTGACGTCATGAAGTCCTGTCGGTGGAGACTCCGAGGATCCTTCGCTGGATTCAGAGTCTCCAGGAAGGATTCCAGCCTTTGAGTCTCCGAACTCGCTAAGGTGACTTCGCTTACCTACATTTTTTTTCGTTTTACACCTCTTTTGGTGTGTGCATGTATGTGTATAGTATACATATAATTGAATAGAGTTGTAAAATGAAAACAAATACTGGATAACAAGTCACCTTAGCGAGTTCGGATCCTGGAAGGAGGCTGGAGTCCTTCCTGGGGCCTCTGAATCCTGAGAAGGATCGTCGGAGTTCCACCGAGAGGGCTTGATGACGTCACAGATCTTTAATCCTCTGTGCCCTTGCTTATTAAATCACCATAATTATGTTTTATTTAGTTAATAGTATACGATTCCTCCATGAATCTTGACTCTTATAAAAACTGAACCATTTTTCTGTTGAAAGGTGATTCATATTAGTTACCAAATGGAAGGAATTTTCCTTCAATTTTTGACCTTTGATGGCGAAGGAGGTTCCTCTCTCTAAGAGTCTGTCACTCAAATTAAAAAATTAACTGAAAATCACCTAACGGCAGAATTTAAAAAATGGGGTAATTGTATTTAAAGCATTCTTAATATAGATTTCTAAAAACATTTCATGATAACTATGTGTTTAAATCTATCTCTCGAATTTACATAAGATGACCCAGTCTGTGGTTTCAAAAATATTATTTCCATTAGATCTCTAGTTTACCCCACCAGGGGCAAAAAATATGAATAAAATTCTTTAAATTAACTGTGTTTTATTAACCTACCGGGCCATCAGTCTCTCTCTCTCTCTCTCCGTCGCGCGCTCTCTCGTATACACATACATACATACATACACACACACACCAAAAAAATCATATCAAATATATATATATATATATATATATATATATATATATATATTATATATATATATATGTATATATATATATATATATATATATATATATATATATATATATATATATATATATATATATATTATATATATGGAGAACGTCCAAATTACTGAAAACAATTGCACAAGGTAAGGAAATAAAAAAGATAATGCAAGTAAGACACTGTTTTTTGGATAGTGAACAAATTGATGTGTATCGTAATAAAAAAAAGTTTTATAATCACGACTTCATCCGAAACTTAAAGCAAAAATAAGAAAAATAAAATAAAAAAACAACAGCAATAATAGAGAATTAAACAAGAAATGAGAGCAATAGTAAAGAACAGATCATACGCCGATCATTAGAGCGAATCTTTCCCTCCTGATGATGCAATGATCATCTGGGTCTCATTTTTGAAATTGCTTTAACTTCCTTGTGGTCATTTCGATGATTGATCTCATCTGGGACAATGGAGGCCTATTGGAATCCAAATTACAAGGAATTCACGACAATGAGATGATGATTAGGTGTTGTAATGATGGGTTTTTTTTTTTTTTTTTTTTTGTTTTTTGGTATAATGAATGAATGGATTATTAATTACAATGATGACTCGGTTATGTCTGAGTTAATTCTGAAAACGAGACCGACAAAAGAGGACCAGAATTTTTACAACAAATTATTGTTTTTAAAATAACTATTTTGTTGTTTGAAGAATATAAGTCCTCCCAGACGTTTAAAAGTCAACTTTTGTTTTAATCTCAAAAGGAAATGTTTATATTAACAAAACCCTAAGGAAAAAACTGCTGGTACGATCTCCAAAGCACAAATACTGATAGATAAGTAGAGTAAAATTTGCAGAAACATAAAATATTAACCACCAAGTCCAGAAATGAATAGTAAAGTAAGCAGTTTGGTATTCATACCCGCTGCTACAGAACGCTGGTGCTGATCCTATGTGCCTTTACCATCTTCCTTTACTGCCAAAAAATAAAGCTTCAGCGGTAAATCTTGCAGACTTATCACAGTACCCAAAGAGGTTACATAATTCACAAATTTAACTTCTGCGAGGATAAAATGCCGTATAATGTGAAAAATAATTGTACGTAGATTAATGCACATCAGAAAATATTGAACAGTCATGAAAGGAAAAGCTTTACTTTAACTGAATTAACCAGTTAAGGTTTCTCTGCTCCTGACTTCCTTTGATTACGGTTATTCAGTTTTTTTTCTTACTCTGCACTTGGGGAATAGGAGGAAATGCATGAGTATATTAAACAGTTATCGCTATCAAAAGGTCTCCGGCATTTCAGTAGTAAGACGCGGTACCAGAATTGAGAAGTCATGGCTAACGCCAAGTTTGAAGACAAAATAAGGAAGGTTAGATACTTAAATCAAAATGAATTCCACTTCAAATGGAAAAACAGCTTTTCGAACGTAACTTCAAATATCATATAACAACTCTGTTTCATGTTGCCATGATATAGTCTCTTGCAGAGGACTGGATTACAGTATCATCTTAGTGACACAGACTATAAAACTTGGTTGCCTTTGCCAGTAAAGATTTCATGGAGAGAGAGAGAGAGAGAGAGAGAGAGATGCTTATTCAGATTAATAAAAATTATTTGACACTTATGAAAAACTCCATTAAAATCAACGACGAAACACAAATCATCTTCATCTTGTTCTAAGATATACTTCGCTATAATAAAAAAATGTCAAAGAGCTTTAGAACTATCGAACATATGATAATAACATCATATATGGTTCAACAGTATTTAAGAGGAAGATCGTAGTGTTTTGATGACGTCACGGCCTCGCCTTTTCCCGTCCTGCTCCGCGGTTGACCGATATCTCCGCTCGCCTTCTGATCATGCGTTTTTTGTTTGTTGAATGATTCGGTTCCTGTTGCTGCAGACACGTCCGGTTTGTTTCTTGAAGATATGTGATGAGAGACATTCACTAAACGATGGTATAGCCTCTTGAATGCATCTCGATGAAGGACATTTCTTAGTGTTTGTAGGATGCTTTTTGTTGCCTCTAAGTTGCTTGAAGATCCTCTTTCCTCTGTTGACTTCTGATATATTACATTTTCTATGATTCGTTAAGCTTCGGTTGACGTAGAGATGTCTCGCTGCCACCAGATATACGGGATACGCCTATGTATAGAAAGTCGTCCCATTGGATGTTATACCCTGCGATGTTATACGCAAGTATCTATTGGTCTACTTCCCATTCTCGTCGGAGTGACCTCGATGCAGAAAGAGTTTCTAAGTTTCGTTAGTATCTTCTTTGGGTATAGAGGTGAAGACTTCAAACTCATCGTTGTCAAACTTAACATATATTTGGAAACTACATCTTTTGAGTAGAGGAAGAAGTGATTTCAGAGAACTTGTCTCGATGAGTGGAAGTAGAGATCTAAGTTACAAAGTCTTTTACAAAGATAGTATAGCAAAGCTTGGCTCAGCATACATAACATACAGACAGACGAACATGTGACTAGGAAGTCACGTGTTGTCTCTGCGGGTTATAGGTCACCATCTTCTCAGACGAAGGCACTGTGACCTGTTTTACAAGACAATGCTTTTGATTACACAGGCAAATGCAAACCAGGGCGTCGCAGACATAACGCAGCAGCGTCTAGCTTGCGTCCTGTTTATTAGCTCTTATCGCACTCCTTGTCTCGCCAGTGACCCCTTGGGTCATGGGCTTATTTACATATATGGAATATATATGTCTATTAAATGTGATCATTACATATATATATATATATATATATATATATATATATATATATATATATACACATATATCTTAGAATTGCTATAGAGTGACTCGAAGCCCACCTCTGGGTGATTGCATCGGCCAAAGAGGGAAATATGGCAGTTTGATGTAGCGTCCGGCTCATGTTTTGCTGGCGCTTGGATTGATTACTCACAGAGCACGACGCAAAAGTTTACCTATTGCTCATAAATCATGCTCGATTTGTCGAACTTATGATTTTAGTACATATATTAGTTTGATTTTGACATTCTGACGAGAACAAAATGTTTGATATGAAAAACAATGGGCGCTCTATAATGATGAAGTGTTTTTAAATAAAATTTGAATTGAAACTCCATCCGGTATATATGAAAGTTTTTCAAATCTTCCGTTCTATGAACAGCCCTTCCTATTGATTTAACTTCTGCATTTTTCTCACATATTTATTCGATAGATTATTCCCGATATTAGATAGGAAGCTGTAATAGATTATTATTGTTAATTACAATAAAGGAAGAAAATAAAATCACAGAAGCAATATATTTTAGCTCTGTGAATCCAATCTTATAATAATGGCCACACCATTATGAGAGTCATGGAAATTCGAGCAGAGCCGTGATGCTATATGGGAAAATTTAATTCTTTATAAAGAATACAGAAATTATTCTATAAACGAATGTTATATACGAAGGGATAGAGTTTTGGCTATAAGGACCATTAAAAATGGTATCCCGGCGCAATTATCCAAATTCAGCGGGGTCTTATCAATGATTAAACTCCTCTATTTGAAGGGAAGAACGCACCATCAAGTTACTTGCTCATCCAACATATCAAGTTACTTGCTCATAAGAAATATCTTATTATTTTTTTCTTTTAATTAAGTGGAGGGAGGTAGTATCTCCTATTAATTGCATAGAAATATTTTGTTTTGTTTCAATAATTTAATCTCAGACTCATTTTGATGAAAAAACAAATCCTCCATACGTACATTCACTGAAGTTCCTTCCTTATGTAGTTTAGATAGTAGTATAAGCAGATGGATAGATAGATAGATAGATAGATAGATAGATAAATAGATAGCTAGATAGATGTTTTGTCTGCAAAAAAAGACACTAAAACGGCATCAGAAGAAAAGACCCCAAAGAGAAATGATATCATAAGATTCAATCAACCTGCTTTGCGAGCCCATAAAGCCGTTACCAGAGGCATATGGCCGAATCATAAGTTTGTTAGGACCTAATCATAGATCTTCCTTCGCAGAAGGAAACAATAAAGAGACGAAATTGGTCCTATTCAATTAGGCCATCTCGATATATAGCTTCCGCTATTATGCTTCCATAAATGAAATATAATTTATCATAGCTTCGCTGTAGTGAATATACCATCGTGTTGTTCTTATATTCTCACAGTGATTCTGAATGAATCTTATAAAGTGGCGTTATTTTGCAGATTTGTAACCGTAATAGTGTGTTTTATCTTTTTGCAGATTAGGAAAAGTCAGAAATAATTAATAATGACTATT
>NC_087210.1:21223614-21238614 GCF_015104395.2 Macrobrachium nipponense
CGCTCATTTTCTTTCATTTTATCGATTTATGAAAGGCCGGATAATTAACGTTCTGCCACCAATAAAAGAATAAACTGCCTTTCTGTAATATCTACAAATATTTCATTATGACTTCGCATCCGCAATTCTTTGTATGCTATTGTATATGCCTAATAACGGTCTTTCCAGTTTTGCTTGAGCGCAATTTATTTACATACAAGATAGTTTGATGGATAAAGCAGTTAATGTTGTTGTCTCCGGGTTTTGATAGAAAATCGGTGAAATACTTCTCCATCTGCCTGGAATTTTTTATCCATACAGCTGTTCACAAGTTAGCCATATTTAAATGAAGTTTGTGAAAAATTTTCTTTGGCCGTCAGAAGAAAATTTTCTTAATACGTGAAATTCATCCATTTTCTCATTGAATCGTGATGCATTGCTTACAATAATAATTCGGGAAATGTTAATATCATTTTCAGAATTAATTGAAATTAGATTTTTTTTATGTATTTAATCTATGTATTAGGAGATGCAATTGTGAAATGATTGTGTGTAAACTTTGCCGCCAATTATTACACAGTTACATTATAAATTCCAAACACTACTAAAGGACATTGTGACCAAAGTTGCTGGAAATATACTGTAAAATCCTCGAGCCTCTAGAGTGTCTACTTATAAAGAAATTGCTTTTTGCCCACCTGATGGAGCTGGATATGCACATCTTCTTAATGCAAGTGACATGTGGTTGCTGTAACTTTTTGCTGTAACCATGAAGATCCCAGTATAGCACAATGAAGACCGCTTAACTATAACAGGTCGATGTTAGAAATAGTCTTGTTTGTTGAAAACAAAAGTAGTTGGAAGCTACTTGCGGCTCGTCATTCAGAGATGAACAAGGAAACGAATCGAAAGAATCAATTTTGAGGTGATGCTTTGTCTGTTTATCATTATTTTTTATTCATATGTCTAATTCTCCAAATTTAGTATCCAAGTTTATATGAACTCGTTATGTATCTAAGCTATTATAAATGTTGTTCAGTTCATGATCTGGTAGTGCAGCATTAATGTCTTATATATATATTTATATATATATATATATATATATAATATATATATATTATATATATATATATATATATATAATATATATATATATATTGGGTTTATTGGTGCTGTGTGATAAACGAGAAAACATGGAATTCTGACAACATCCTTATAAGATGGTGGTGACCACTGATATATACTGATAAAACCAATGATCCGTCTTTGACGCTTACCAATGGTCTACCACTGTAACATTGCACCTGCTTCTTGGCTGGCTCACAGGAGTCAAGGATTGACATTAATGCATACATGCTTGTCGAATACTTGAATAATATTGATATATCTGTTATCCTTTTTTATACTCATATATTCTATATGTATGTATGAATGTATGTATACACACACACACACACACACACACACACACACACATATATATATATATATATATATATATATATATATATATATATATATATATATATATATATATATATATATATATATATATATATATATATATATATATATATATATGTATGTATGTATCCGGGTGTGTGTGTGTGTGTATGCATGCATATATACAAGGGAAATCGGTGAGTTAAAAAAATTAGTTAAGTAGTTATAAAGTAGCAGTATAATACTTTTATTTCTGAACTCTTCTCTTTCCTTCCTCTTTTTCCTTTTCATCTTCTTGCTGAAACATAATAAGCTATATTTACTTTTTCAGGAAAAAATTCATATAGTCATATCCCAGCTCCTGTAATTTATTCATGTGAGAATTTCAGAGTTCTCTAATTCCGCCATGGGGTTTTGCCACAACAGACCAGATTAATTAGATATCCCATATCAAATGCTCAACATTTTTCGGTTGTTGAGTTGCAAAAACAACCGTGAATATTTTTAGCAAAAGGAGTCATCATAACACGAGGGATGTGGATAATTTTGCTAAGTTTTCGGATCACATTTACTTACGACGGATAAATTGTTCTTTTGGATTACCCTTTCTACTTATAATAGGGGGTTATCTCTTTTTCCTTCTTTCATGAACTTCTCGCCTACTGAATCGGAGGTGCAGGCACTTCCCACTTCCTTCGGCCATTTTCAATCCATCTTCATGACCGCCAAATTATTCAGGGCTGTGAAGAGGCTCTCCAGACTCCAATAGTCGAAGCAAGAATCAAAGAATCACTGAGAAGAAGCATTCGCTGTTAATTCTTTTCCAACTCGCTCGTTATGTATTGTAGTCTCTTGAAATATAAAAATCAAAGACTGTGCTCAAGGACCCTGTATTTTCTAACTATGGGTAAAAGTGTCTGTTGTTACATTATAAGTCATTTTAAAACCAAAAGGAATGGGACACTTAAACGCTTGCAGACATCTCAGGAATTACAAGTATTGTTCTGAGTTAAATCTCTAGTTGATTCCTGTTTCCATTAGGTGAAATGCGTGTTTAATCATAGGACAAATTCTTCCAATTCTCGTAGAATGTTTGTATAGTAGTGAACATCTCTTGCTTTTTAGTTAGAAAATTCAAAATTCGTTTGAAAATGAGGGTAAATAACCCGAAATGGGATTGTCTTGCCGAAGGTATTTACAAAAATAAAAATTTCAACTTTCAACGTCATTGCATATGTGGTTTCCTGCCTTACCATACACGTTTTCTTCCCATTTACGCCGGCCATTGTAGAAACAGTATTATTTCCCTGTCTCAACACCCCCTTTCTTCTTCCGAATCTGTTGGGCGTCTGTCCTCTCACCCCGACCCCCTTTCCTCCGCTCCATTGAGCGATGCCATGATCCGGATGGAGTCTCGGTGCCAGTTTCAAGTCTCATCCGGTTGAGGGATTCAGCTTTGCACAACGCTTGATCTCGGAAAATACTGGTGCTATCTTTTTTTTTTTTCTTTCCTATTTGCTAAATATTTGGTTAGCTCCTCGTGAAAAGTAGTTGTTAACTTTAGTTATTCTAACTACAGAGTAATGAACTCATATTCATCATATATTTGCAAAGTTATCTTGAACATTGTGTCGCTCTTAACTGCGCGGGATTTATTCTATTTCAATGCTTCAATTAGCATTTCTTATTGTTTTTTCCTTGGCGCGTTCGGATTGTTTCATCAATTTGAGCCCGGGATTCGAAAGCTTAGTGCCAGTTCTATAGCTGATAGCTCTATGACTGTCGATTCGGACCTTAAGTAACCTATGTGTCGATCCAATATAGGTTCGTCGATTACATCGAGTTCAAGTAAATTTGTAAATAAAACATCAGGTCATCAATGGATCCAAACGGTCCTTGAAGCTGAATATGGGTAGCCTTTTCAGCTTCAAGGACCATTTAGATCCATTGATGACCTGATGTTTTATTTACAAATTTACTTGAACTCGATGTAATCGAGGAACCTATATTGGATCGACACATAGGTTACTTAAGGTCCGAATCGACAGTCATACAGCTGTCAGCTATAGAACTGGCACTAAGCTCTCGAATCCCGAATTTTCCCACATAAGGGATCATACCGATAAATGTAGGTATTCTATTCAGTGCAAGGACTTTGAGGTTTTGGGCAGAGCTTCCAATCGTAAGGTTTTAGCAATTAATCAATCATTGTTTATTAAAAAAAACTGGTCCCCTCACTGAACAGCCATGTCACGCCCACACCTCTTTACCTCTCGGGAACTGTTTACGTTTTTTGTTGGTCCTTCCTCTGTCTTCACACTCAACGGTTGGTCGTTTTTGTATTTTTAACTGTGGTCGTTTTATTGTACCTTACATTGTGTACTTTAATATTGTAGCTTAATTTTATTGTACTAATTAGATACTGTTACTTTTTAGCTTGAAAATGAGGCCTGCTGGTTGGCTGCGAAATGTTGCAACTTAATAAATATGAGTTCCTAGACCTGTTGGTGTGCTTCCCCTGCCTTCATTGTATAGTTGGGTTTAGAGAAACCTCCGCTTGTTGAATATATAATATATATATATATATATCTATATATATATATATATATATATATATATATATATATATATATATATATATATATATATATATACTATATACCATAAACAGGTTTTTTGCCACAAAGGAAAATTGAAAAGCGAGATAGCCAAGAACTTTCGGTCTAGCACGACCCTTTACTAAGGCATAACTGATCATACAGAGGAAAAACATAGCAAAAGTACGCTTAATATCCAAACTGACATTACAAGATTAGCAATAAGGTCGATTTCACTCTACAGAAACGAGGAAACGACTGAGGGCAAGATTAGCGAATTTTAATATTATAATTTCAATTTTTTCTTCTATGTTCCTACGTGCTTTGCGTATCACGAGTCCACAATATATTGATCAAGAAATAGAATACATAAAAAAGATAGGAAACGATCTCTGCTACCCACCTCATATAATTGATTTATGTTATGAAAAAGCTCACAAAAAGTTTTATAATGTTGCTATTAATGAAAATGAAAAACCTAAAAATGTACTTAGCTTGCCTTACTTTCGTGGTTTTGAAACCATAAGATCAATATTTAAATCGTTTAATGTTAATGTAGTGTTCTCTTATAACAATACCATTAAAGATATGTTAATTAAGAATAGTCCCGTAACAAATAACATCATTTACAAAATTCCTTGTAAAGATTGCCTATCTTTTTACGTTGGTCAATCAAGTAAAATTTTGTGTACGTATTAAGCAGCATATGTATTCAGTAAGAACAGCCCAGACTTCAAATGCACTGTTTATCCATCTGAGTGAAAAATCTCATTGTATTAATTGGGACGATGCCTCTGTAATTGCTATATCTAATGATTATGTTTCAAGAAATTTACTGGAATCAGCAATTATACAAATCACTAATAAAAACAACCTAAATCATAGTCTGGGATTGTACCTTTTGGACCCATATATTTGTAAGATGTTTATGAAGGACCTTAAAATAAACGAACTACTAATTAATTAGTCCCACCCGATATAGTTATTATCTCTCTCTCTCTCTCTCTTGCTTGATATATTTATATCCTTTTTTCGTCTTTTTAATAATTTTTTTGGGAACTTTTTTGTAAATTTCATGGTAATAAGTTGTATATGCCTCCTTGGTGTTTTGCTCCTCCAAGGAGTGGCTGCCTAAAAATCGCTCATCTTGCCCTCAGGTATTTCCTCTTTTCTGTAGAGTGAAATCGACCTTATTGCTAATCTTGTAATGTCGTTTGGATATTAAGCCTACTTTTACTATGTTTTTCCTCTGTAAGATCAGTTATGCCTTAGTAAAGGGTCGTGCTAGACCGAAAGTTCTTGGCTATCTCGCTTTTCAATTTTCCTTTGTGGCAAAAAACCTTTATCAATACATAGCATCACGTTTTATATACTTCGTGATCAAGTTATTCATATATTATATATATATATAATATATATGATATATATATATATATATATTATATATATATATATATATATATATATATATATATATTTTATATATATAATATATATATATATATATATCAAATATATATATGTGCGGTGTGTGTGTGTGTGTGTGTGTGTGTGTGTGTATGTGGGTGTGTGTATAAAGGCCATGAAACCCCACCTCTGGTTTAAAACTAAGGACCACATTTCGGAATAAGAGTGGAAGTCAGCCCACCGAAGTATAGTCCTAGTTTTAAAACAAAGTTTTAATGGGCCTTTTATACTTTATATATAGGATATATAATATATATATATATTTATAATATATATATATATATATATTATATATATATATATCTAATCTGAGATTGTTTCCTCACCTCTTTGTGATAAGTTGCGGTTTTCCTTGCGAAGGAAACTGCAGAAGGTGGTCCGGAAATGGAAGCCTATGTCTTCCTTGGTAATGACATCCTAACTTATGCATCAAAATTCTTAGCGATGAATTGCTTTTACATACGTCTACGAAACACGTATATTCATAATTTTCATATTTTAGGTGTGGACAAATGAGCTGATGTTTGCATATTGCTATGCTATGTTCGCCTTTTGCTTTCCATCGTGACGGACTGAATGAAAGCATTTTCGATAAAGTCCTCACTTTTCTCTTGTATCTTTCCCTTGTCCCCGCAACGCAGCTTTTCTGTCGCTGACTTCTTTGAGTGCCATGAAGACTAATGCTCCTTATGTAGAGTACAACACTTAGCGCATTTATTCAGCGTATGATTGAATGCAATCATTTACTTTTAATCAGTAGAATTCTCTCTTCGGGTATTATCGTCAAAAAATATTTGGTGCGATATATTTTGTCTTTCGATAAACAGTGCAAATGTAGTCTATGTAAGTGACAGCGTTGCTGAACTTCATTACGGAAATGCCTTTAGACACTAAAATCCTTCGTTAGACTCCATTTATTCGCGAATATACAATTTACCGGACCCAAGATTACAGTGATTAACTAAATCTGGTTCAGAGAGTGTGTGCGCACTACTTTTTATAGCTAGAAAACAACAATAATCGGTTACATTTTGGAACTATCATTACATGAAATAAATCATGAAAGGATAGCGTCACTCTAATTTATACATAATTACTTATGTATAAATATATTATGGCTATTTATTTACTTACACATTATATTATGTACTTAGTCTAAATTGGATCTTTTAATTATAGCTTTACTAATTGGGAAAGGTCAGAGGGAAATTAGATGTTTCTTGGTTCAGAGTGCTTTCATCAAGACTGCAGTTTCAATCTATTGGATAGTTTATAGTATTTGTTAACATTAAAATTATGCAATTCTCATCCACGTAGTTTGAGATGCAATTTCCTTTCTTGAAGGGAAACCTGGTCTCTGTATCAAATATCATATTATATATATATATATATATATAGTATATATATATATTATATATATAAATATTATATCATATAAATTATATATATTATAGATAATATCCTTATATATATTAATATATATATAGATTATAATATATTATATATATATTATATAAATATAATATTATATAGAGTATATGAGTATATCTATAGTAAGATTATAATATATTAGTATTTATAAGTGTAATTAATTTTCTTTCTAGAAATAGCCAACGCCTAGTGCTTGAAGGCTTGTGCTTATTTGGCAAACATATTTTGAAAAGCGTTTAATTGTTTTTTTATATGTTTACCATCAATTTCCTAATGAAGATTCATTTTTCGATTGCTTTACGTAAGAGGATTAGCAATATTAGGGAATTATGCACTAAAACGCTAATTTTGTGTGAATGTACGCGAAGCAGACTTGTTATTTGTTTTTGTATCTCCTTCACAAAAAATCCGTTATTCCTTCTGTTCTATGTTACACATTGCTTGCAAGAAAAGCTGGCTTTGATATGAACCGGAGCAGGTACTGTGCTTGATTCTTATACACAGCGGTTGATGCTGTGAGGAGATTTTGTGAGGAGATTTCACTCGAGGGGAGAGGACAGGAATAGAGAAACTATTCAGAAAGGCCTCAGCGGATTGGTTCGAGATGTAACTCTGTGCATAGTGGTTATAATGAAGCGGAACCCTTCCATCACAGATAGAGAGAGAGAGAGAGAGAGAGAGAGAGAGAGAGAGAGAGAGAGAGAGAGAGAGAGAGAGAGTTACTACAAACCATTTTCCAGTTACTGTCAAATTAAATGTAAAGCCGTAAAAGTTTTCATTCCAGTGATAGCCAATTTGTTTCGAGTTATTCTTAAGTAATTACTCCAATATTTTGATCATTCATCTCTGTATTCTTTTGCCGAAAAGATAATTTCAGGTGTTGAACCTCAACACAAGCTTCCAGCTATGGACTGATTTTCCTGTCTGCAGGGATCTGCGCCACTGCATGCCTGTATAGTTAAAACAATTTAAAATGTTAAACTTACATCACCGGTTTTTATTTTAGTATAAATTATGATCACTGCTCAAAACAAGCTGACTTTTTCTAGCCCAGAATTTTCGATCACAGCGGGTTTCATAAACGGACCTCCTTTTGTTGATACTGACTATTCAGTTAATTCATCTATCGTGGTGCCGATTTCATGTATTTATGTGAAAAGAAAATGATGTTTAAATTCTCTTCCTGAAAATCATGACTGAAAAAAAAATAATATTGTACCTTATAATCACTCTTTGAAACCAAACAAAACAAAAATGAAGGCATTTTTTATTTATGCAAAGTGGTCATACTTGCCATTGGGTAAAATGTTATGTCAAAATTCAAGTGTCTCTAAGAGTGCTGACGTCAAAATAAAGGCGCAATTTCCATCAATTTGATTTTAACTCTCTCAGTAACTTACAGGAAAGGAAATAAACTACTATATGTAGTTTGTACTCGGCTAACTTTTAAATTGCTTTTGGAAATTTTGAATTAATGCAAACATATAGACACAATATGGACTTATGTCAGTATCTGGTGGATTTACGAATGTTCTCATGTCCCCAAAAGAATGTAGCAAAATCCACTAAATTTAGAAAATTACATATCATTTTTTGTTTATGAAAAGAAAATTACATATCATTTTGTTGATACGGACAAGCAAAATTAGGTTATATACCGCAAGGAGAAAGGGTTACATGGACGGTTTTCATTAACACCATTTTAACTCTCCCTACCTTAGTATCTCATTATAATCCTTGGGTTGACCTAGTGTTGTGGGAGGTACCCAAGTAACGCATCAGCTGAAAATACTTGTTTAATAATACCGTAACACTTCCTAAGACACTCACTTATAGTGAATAATTGGTTATTGATATAAAGAAACATGTAAATAAAGGTTTTTTGCCACCCTTTACTGAGTAAAGGGTCCGAATAGGACCGAAAGTACTTGGCTATCTCGCTTTTTCATTTTTTCCTTCGTGGCAAAAAAACCTTTATTTATACATAGCATCACGTTTTATATACTTCGTGATCAAGTTATTTATATATGTATATATATATATATATATATATATATATATATATATATATATATATATATATATACTATATATATAGATATATATAATAATTCATTCCTTTTATTGTACCTCTTTCATATTCTCTTCCATCTTACAGTCCACCCTGTCCTAACAATTGTTTCATAGTGGAAGTGCTTTGAGGTTTTCCTTCCCTAATGTCTTTCAAATCTTTTACGGTCAATTTCCGTTTCAGCGCTGAATGGCCTTAGTTGGCCAAGTGCTTGGCATAATGCCAAAAATCTATATAAATCAAATCAAATCATATTCATTGAAGTTTCTATTACCTAAATGACTCTGTTTTTCGATCATTATTATGATCATCTTCATTATCTCGTTTAGGAGCGCGTCCCATAACTGTCATAACGAGAAACTTGCAGGACTCTGATCACCACAGTCTGTAGGAGTTAATGAAAGGGAAAAGGTCTAGGGACGATAGCAACGAGGCAACTTTGTAGTATTATGATCATTGCGGAAAGGAGCGGGTCTTATATATTCTAAGCCGCTTGCTTTACGGCCTCGTAATTCATGCCTCAGGAGAAAATAAGCCACGATTAATCACGGGATTACTTCCCGGGACAGTTTCCCGTTATCGCCTCTGCTGTCCTAAACGGAGAAGAAAAATGGCGGTGGGATGTTGAAACATTATCTTTTGATTTATCTTGACGATGAATTTACATAAATACTGTTGCATCATCGCTTACTTTCAAGTGAAAGATGACTTTTACTTAATGAGTTAGCCTACTATTAATTAATTTCATTGTCGTGATTTAGCATTGTATATACTACATAGTCATAATTACAATTAACAAGCTTAGGTTTTTCGTTATTTTGAATAAGATATATATTCAAGATTCGTAATTAGCCTATGTAGACATAGATTCATATATACATATATCATATATATATTTGTTCCGATGTGGGATACTTACCTCGAACTATTACAGTGGAGATTTCCGGATGTCGATCCGGGTCTGACCAGAAAAAACTGGTTATACGCCGCACCCAGGCCAGGCCTATGTCCTTAGGGGTCGAAGACCACGCTATTCTGCTGACCTGATGCCAATCCTTCTCTGGTCCCAGGCACGTGCATACACCCCTGCTCATCCGATGTCCGGCCCATTTCCTTTGTCCTTTGTGTGTGTTTTGTGTACGTGTGTCGATCGTATGTGTGATGTTGGCCTCGGAACCTCAACATTGTTGCTACGGTCCTGAAGGCCGGGCTTGTGGAGCATTTCTTTTGCCCCTTCTCATCGATCCTCACTTTTTGTGTAATTTGTGTAGGGGGGGGTGCTTGCTCTAAAGACAACATATGCTTGGAATGCGCCTCTTGGCCCTTGTACCAGTGGGATTTGGCGTTTATGAAGAAGAAGAAGAAACCTAAGTCTTTGTCGGCAAAGCTGTCGGGGATTCGAGGAATAGGAGTAGCAGAGAGGAAGTCTCCCACGTTTCTCCAGGTTTTTTTCTCTTTCCCTCTCCCAGCGAGAGGGCCTAGGTGAGTCTGTTGCCAGGTCCCCCCCACCAGGGGGCATCCCGATGAGATGATCCCCCCCAGGTTGTACCCGATGCTTCAGCAGTGTTGAAGGATTGCTGGACGTGGCTGCAGTTACAGGGCACCCCGTCCTGGTCTTCTCTCTTAGCATCAGTGCAAGGGGAGGGTCCGTCCCTCCCCACTGCAGAGCTTCCCTCTACTGCTCTCCCGCTACAGCTCTCCCCACTACGGCTCACCCCGCTTTAGCTCTCCCATCTGCGGCTCTCCCTGCTCTCGAGCAGAGTGCACCGCTCGCGGCCAGAGCCGGGCCGGTGTACCCAGTCACAGAGTCACCCGCCGCACCTGGCTCTTGCCCTTCCCTCTCCTGCCGTTGGGGATTTCTTCACCTCTCGTACTCCGGGGCAGATCCCGCTGAGGACAATGCTTTCCTGTCTAGAGGCTGGAGGAGCCGGGTGAGGCCTTGGGAGGCGCTCTCTGGTTTGGCCCCTCTTTGGTGGGGGTGTCCCTGAAGCGGAGCCAAATGATCCCTGGTCTCCTCCCTCGACCGGGGCCCACCCGGAGGAGAAGCAAGAGACGGCGGGCCCTCGTCCGGGAAGAAGAGGATGCGTGATGATTCTTTTGAGTTCCTCCTCAAGGGAGAGATTCTCCCATAGGAAAAGACACTCCTCCAAGAAGGGACGCCGTCATGGAGAGGTAGGCAGCGCAGCTACTCCTCATCCTCGAGTGGCTCTTCCCACTCTCCTCGTCGTAACCGGGATCGTAAAGGGAGTAGAAGGAGTGAAAGGCGCAGGGACAACTCCCGCCAGAGGCGGCGGCGTTCTCCTTCGCCCTCGCCGAGGGGAGCCCCCCCCGCCCCCGCTCCAGTGGCCCCCATGACGGTTCCCACATGGGTGGGGGGTTCCCAGCTGGCCCCTCTTTGCTCCGTCCTCGGTCCCAGTGGATCCTCCCTCGGTCCTCGTCAGCCATAGGGTCGTCCTCCAAGACTGAGTGGGCTCCCTTCTTCCGTGTCCCCCACACTCTTGTCACCTTCACGGACGGGGCCTGGGGCCGATAACTCCTAGGGGTTCAGAGCCCCGCCTTCGCTCAGATCGAGCTCTGCCTCGGGGCGGTCCATGCATGCGGGGCATCCCCTATTGCAGGAGACCGATTTGCAACCGGGTTTAGGTGCCCCTTACCAGGGAGCTTCTCCAGCTCCTCCCGAGCGAGGTCTGATGTCTCTCCTCCGTCGAGGGATGCTGAGAAGGAGACTTCATCCAAGAGGACCTCCAGAAAGCCCTGGAGGAACTAGGCCCAGTGGATGAAAGTTCTACTTTTCGTCGTGTCCTGTCACTTATTAGGGTTATGAACCGACTAGAGGAGCCAGTCCCAACAATAAAAGACAACAGGTCCTTGGCTGTGGACATTCTGTTCGGGGACCCAGAGGCACCCAAGCCTCTCTCAGCCTCCTAAGTCCACCAACTGAAGAAGGCCCTGACGGTGGTGGAGAAGCTCATAGCGGGGTTGAATAACTCCCTGCAAACACACTCCTCTGCTAGGCTACTTCCGGCATCTAAGCCGAGGCAGAGAAGGCTATATGCCCCAGAAGGAGTCCCCCTTCTTCCCAAATCATTGGAGGGTGACTTGTTCGCCCTGGCACCCGGGACTCTCGGAAGAGAGGCTTGCGTCAGGGCTAGTCTCCTTTTCCCACCAAGAGGCTATGGCCATGGAGGTCCACAGCTGGACCTCTATACAGTGGATTCATGGACAGATCTGTGTCCAGAATGGTAGCCAAGTTCCCCACCCTCCACGACTTGAGGGATGAAACCTCACTTTGCCCCAGTACAAGGAACTGATTCTGTCTGGAGGCAAGTCCCTGGGCTTCCTCACGGCTGAGCTGGTCACATTGTGGGTGAACTGAGTCTTGAGGAGGAGGGAATCTGTTCTAACCAAACTCCCTGGAACATTCCAGAGAGAGCTCAAGACCCTTCGAAACGCCCCAGTGGAGGGGGCTGCTCTATTTCCGGAGAAGCTGGTGGAGGAGTCCTTGGAACGGTGGAGGAAGGCCAGCCAAGACTCCATTGTATGTAGGGCCCCTTCCCTACGTCAGTCAGCTCCTAAAAGATCCAACGAGAGACTGAAGTCTCAGAATAGGACCCTTTCCGCCCCCTCAGTGGAGTCGGCCCCTTGGAACTGGGGAGACCATGGGTCTCAGCCCTCCCCCAGGATCCTCCTCCCTTCCCAGGCACCATTCAGGTCCAGACCCCCGCTGCTTCCAGAAGGGGTGGTAACAACCAGTTCCCTAGGACAAAGTAGGAGTCGAGGCCCCCTACCGTTTCTTTCGCCACCAGTGGGGGCTTGCCTCTCGAGCTGTTGGCAGAACTGGGAGGATCATGGAGCCGAGCCCTGGGCAGTCCAGGTCCTCAGGGATGGTTACCGAATCCCTTTCCTGACAGGGAAGTTGGATAGTCTGTCTTCTCAGCCCTGGAACCCCGTTCACAGGGAGGCCCTAAGGCTAGAAGTCCAAGCACTGCTGGAAAAGGGGGCCCTCCAGCAGGTGGTAGACCACTCCCCGGGAGGGTTCTTCAGTACGCCGTCCTGGTGGAGAAGTCTTTGGGACGGGTGGCGACCGGTCATAGATCTTTCAGTCCTCAACTCTTATGTTCCACATAAAGAAGCTGGAGATCTTGGCAATGAAGAGAGCCCTGGAAGCTTTCAAGGAGGAAGTGAGGGGACACTCTGTCTCTGATGTGCGACAATGCCAAGGTGGTCGCCTACATCAAGAGATAGGGGGGCCTGAGATCCCGGGATCTATGCGGCTTGAAGGTGGAGATCTTGAGCTGGGCCAAAGCCCTTGGAACCTCCTTGACGGCAAGGTTCATTCCCAGCAAGAAGAACGTAATAGCCGACGGCCTCAGCAGACGGGGTCAGGTGGTGGTAACCGAATGGTCCCTACACCCGAAATAGCAAGAGAACTAATCGAGAAGTGGGGGTCCCCATCCCTGGACCTGTTTGCAACAAGGCTAAATGCCAAACTGCCAGTCTACTGCTCCCGGTGCCAGACCCAGCCGCGCTCTGGGAGGATGCGTTCCAACACCCATGGGACGGCCTGGACATGTATGCGTTCCCTCCCTTTGGAGTCCTCAGGCAGGTTCTCAACCATCTGAGGAAGGCAAAAGGTTTGGCTATGATGTTGGTGGCCTCATGGTGGCCCAGACCTTCTAGAGTTGGCCTCTCAACCACCTTGGGAGCTGCCCCCCTGGGCCAGACCTGTTGAAGCAGCCCCACTTTGGAGGCTCCACAGGAACATTCCAGCCCTCTCCCTTCATGGCTGGATACTATCAAGCGGCTGTTGAACAGGAGAGGATTCTCGGTGAGGGTGGCCTCTCATATGTCCAGTTGCCTCAGAGAGTCCTCCTATAACCATCTACCAGGCAAAGTGGAAGATTTTGGGGCCTGATGTAGGGAGAGAGGCCTGGAGCCCCCCCGAGCAAAGATCCCAGACATTGCGGAATTCTTGACCTACCTGAGGTTGGACAGAGGCCTGTCAATACCGGCGGTCAAAGGAGCCAGGGCTGCATTAAGCCAGGTCTTCTCCCTGAAACGAGTGGATCTGGGGAACTCGAAACCGCTGTCCTTGCTCATAAGGAGCTTTGAGCAGAAGTGCCCCCCACCCAACCCAGCGCCGGCTTGGTTCCCCGCGAGAGTCTTGGAGTCCCTGAGGCGGCCTCCTTTCGAGCCCTCAAGGACATTCTGGATAGGGAGCTGACCCTCAAGACAGTGTTTCTACTAGCTCTGGCCTCCACGAAGAGGGTGGGAGAACTCCACGGCCTGTCATACGTAGTGGCCCACACGAGGGGTTGGAAAGAACTCTAATTCAGGTTTGTCACCTCCTTCGTGGCTAAGAATCAGAACCCTTGGATCAGCGTAAGGATCTCCTTTGTCTGGTGCTGGCAGTACGGAAGTACCTGGAGAGGATGGCTCGGTTCAGGCCGGAGGTCAAGAACCTCTTTCTCACCACAGGGCGAGAGAAGAAGGCAGCCTCCAAAAACACCATCTCCTGGCTAAGAGAAATCATCAGGAGGGCCTACGAGAAGGGGGGAGTCAGGCCCCGTGACATCAGGGGGATTGGGGCTTCCCTTTCATTCTCAAAGAACATGGCAGTGGACCAGGTCCTGAGGGCAGGAGTCTGGAATAGACAGTCAACGTTCACCACCCACTATCTGACAGACAGCACAAGGATGTTGCTTGACGCCTTTGAGATCGGCCCCGTGGTGGCAGGCCAGCAACAGGCTGGGACCCCTCTTCACCCCTCTCAGCGAGAACGGCCCGGTGTGTATGAAGTGTGTGTGAGTGTGTGACTCTTCCTCATACCCCCCTGATCCTTTGTCCTTAACCCACCCTGGGCTTTCGGAGGAAGATAAGAATTCAGGATACTCAGGTAAGATACACGGGAGTGCGTATGGTGTTCAGTACAACCCACAGTTTTACATGTCAAGGTCTGGTTATGCCCGCACCAGGCTTGCTTCAGGACCAACCCACAAGTATAATGGAGCA
>NC_087210.1:21243614-21250483 GCF_015104395.2 Macrobrachium nipponense
ATTATTATTATTATTATTATTATTATTATTATTATTATTATTATTAGAGGAATAATTTTTGAAAACATAATGTACTATGAAACCAAAAGCATATCAGTATTATACATGCTGTTTGACAGTTTTTTCTTTACTGTATTGTGAGTTTTATTTCCCCAAAAAACTTATTTTTCATCAATTCTCAGTTTTCAACTTCAGTATTTCTTTATAAATACAAAAGTATAACTGTTAAAACTATTTTCCCGTTGCTCCCCCGATCCCGTATCTCTCTCTCTCTCCTCTCTCTCTCTCTCTCTCTCTCTCTCTCTCTCTCTCTTATTTTCTCAGAATGGCTCTTTGGTTACTTAGCCTGATACTAATTTCTGAGAAAACTGTTATGTGTCTCTTTCAAGGCGCCTTCTTCAGATTTTCCTTACATGTTTCTTCCTTTTGATCCTCTCGCTGTTCGTTTGCTTTTTTCTAACTTTATATATATATTTTTTCTTTCTTGGCTATTATCCTCGTTGCTGCTGTTCCTTGCTAGATTTATTTCACAAAATCGCATTTGAATAAACATTTGATTTTCAGGATATTTTGGATTTCGTTGTATCTTCAATAGAATGATATTTTAATTGTTATATTATGTTGATATAGTTTTGAGGAAAAGTTCAGAAATCTTAATTTAAAGTATTGCTAAATTAGATGCAATAATAATAGGGATATGCAGTTTAACGTTTAGATCTTCTGATGACGAGCGAACGAAAAAGCACATCAGTACATTTTTTGGCTGTACTGCGCTTGTCTTTGGAAAATGTTAAGTACGTTGTAAATAAAAATGTTAAATACGTTGTAAATAAGGTTGTCATCCTTATTTTTGTTTACACTTAAAATATAGCATATAAGCAGATTGCTATCATCTCGGTTCTGTGCCTTCTCAAGTCTTTTCTTATTATATCTTCTCCATCCATCTCGACCTGTATTAGCACATTTGACTCTCTTTATCATCTTTTAACTCGTTGCCACACTCTACTCTTGGCCGTTATTTTGTTTCCC
This sequence comes from Macrobrachium nipponense, assembly GCF_015104395.2. Taxonomy (NCBI): domain Eukaryota; kingdom Metazoa; phylum Arthropoda; class Malacostraca; order Decapoda; family Palaemonidae; genus Macrobrachium; species Macrobrachium nipponense. Next base: position 21,244,644 of record NC_087210.1, read on the forward strand.
TTCATATCTTCCCGTCGAGTAACTGAAAACTTACCCTAAGAATTTGCCTTTGTTGTAGGGATGTAAATTAGTCTATAAGATGCCAGGGGGCCTTCAGAGAGAGAGAGAGAGAGAGAGAGAGAGAGAGAGAAATGGAAAGTTCTTTGTGGAATCTTTAAATGATACAAGCAATTTAGGCACTTAGATAATCGAAGTTTAGATAAATAGGTGCGTGTCTGTGTGTGTGTCTGTGTCCTTGAATGTCTTCGTGTGTGTATGTGTGCCCGTATGCACAGGGTGGAGGAAAATGTTTGCTTGAGCATGGGCTGGAGAAGACCAAATGGAGGCATGAGTTGAAGGTGTGTAGAGGTGTGGATGGGGGTATATCTGATTATTATTAAATTTGGTTCGAGCGAGAGGTATTTTAGATGTGAATTGCATAGGATGATGAGAAAAACATGCCATATGGAAAAAAGAAGTATCAGAAATACTTATAAATCGAAGCTGGATGTAGTCTGAGCTATATAGTTGGAGGTCAATCGAAGCTAATGAAGTTTGAGCCATATAGTTAAAGATAAATCGAAGCTGGATGAAGTCTGAGCTATATAGTTGGAGATCAATCGAAGCTGGATGAGGTCTGAGCTATATAGTTGAAGATAAATCGAAGCTGGATGAAGTCTGAGCTATATAGTTGGAGGTCAATCGAAGCTAATGAAGTTTGAGCCATATAGTTAAAGATAAATCGAAGCTGGATGAAGTCTGAGCTATATAGTTGGAGATCAATTGAAGCTGGATGAGGTCTGAGCTATATAGTTGAAGATAAATCTAAGCTGGATGAAGTCTGAGCTATAGTTAAAGACAAGCAGGTGTAAGTGGATGAGGATTATGCCAAATTTGCGGAAGGGCTATTTGAAAATACATGAGATTTATATATAAGTAGTGGAAGGTCGGAAAAGAAAGTTAAAATAGTACGTACGAGTTGCAATGTGGAAACAATAGGCCTAGTAAAGGGAGATATGATATTGTGCAAAATGTAAGCGATCCTTTGTAAACATGACCATTTATCTAATTTTAAATTTTGAGGCAGCCATTGCTAGTATGATTCATTACTAGCAGAGCATGTGTAATAAATTCTTCACGAATAATCAAGGAAATGACGAGAAACTGAGCCGAAGAAATTACCATCATTATGAAGGAATCTGCCATCCTTCTGTTTCACTCAACCTACCCTCCCTGCCCTCTCTTCCTTCATTCCCATTAGCGGCGTAATTCCGGTGCCCAATACATCGTCCCTGAGATTGAATTACAGTCCTGAATTCAATTACAAAAGGGAATGAGGCGATAACTAAGGCATCAAGAGATGCCATCTCTTTTAATTAGCCGACTGGGTGTGAGTTCTAGGGGACTACGCCTCGGAATATTTAATGAAAAGCACTGGGACACGTCGAAGTATATGCAAAAACAATTGAATATAGTTTAACACAAATTGTATATTTACCATTAATTAATATATATTATAATCATATATGAATATACTATATATATCTTATTATATATCTAGATATAAGAATATATCTATAATATCTATTATATATATATATAGATACTTGATATAGAGACAAGGAACATGGTTGGCTGTTATTATCGGTATTATCCATGAAAAACCTACTCCAAGACGGAAACTATGAGTTTCGCCAACGGTTACTTATTGCTATGATATTTTTGTTGGATAGTGTATTAGGAGAATGTAGCAAATAAATAATGGAAAAGGATAGATTTCACATCAAGACTTCATGACCGTATTTTGCACCAATATCAATTGATCTGAGGCAACATTAATCGTCCGTAATCTTACCTTTACCTTATTATGATGTGTAAATCGTAAAAACAATTCAAATTGTAGTATTTTACGAGTTGTGCTGATACGTGAGTCTGTGTTCTGGTATGAGAGAGAGAGAGAGAGAGAGAGAGAGAGAGAGTAATCCCTCTTTTTTCTATCATGATCGCGTCGCGTGATGAGGAAGCATCGATGCGAGGAATCTGGGAGCAAGTGAGATGTAGGAGATTTTGGGAGAATGTTCCCTTAAGAAATCACGAGAGCAGTCTCGAAATCTGGAGAATTTAAGAAGTGCTTTCGGTGTTTCGTTTATCCAGTTCTCGAAAGGTCTACATTTATTTTAAAACAATTTGAGGTGCTTATATTTTCATATATTCATGCATAGCAGATTAGTAATTGCATGTAAATTGAACAGATATAGATCTCCGTCGGAAATCTAGACATCGCCCATTCATGGACATTAAAACACCAACTATAAACAATAAGGACAAGATGCTTCTGAGACTGCAGACGTCGTGAAGGTCAGAACTTCTCTAAGGTATGAAACTATTAAAAATAAAAATGTTAGTACCATAGTGAAGTTCTGACTCTCGCGACTTCTGCACTCTCAAAATCATCTTGCTCTCATTTTTTATAGTTGGGGTTTTAAAGGCCATGAATGGGAAATCTAGATTTTTGTCTGGAGATCTATTTACTGCATATAAAAATAAATAAGTACAGAATATTTGTTTGCGTGTAATTTGACAACTCCTTGTTGCCATCTAGGATCATGATATATTCTGAGAGGCTGTGTCCACGGGAATATATTGTGGCAGTGAGTACGGAATTACCTTCATAACCAAGACTCGTTTCTATGTAAATTCTTTAGTGAGGTGGCTATTGTATTTTTTTATACACATTCATAATTTCTTCTGTTTTTACATTCTTCCTTTCTCTTCCTTTCAACGTAAACACTCGTTTCTATGCACTTTTTTTTTTGTAAGGTGGCTATTGTATCTTTTTATACTCATTCATAGTTTCTTCTGTTTTTTAATTCTTCCTTTTCCTCCCGTTATATTTTCTTCCTTCTCCTCCCGTTTCCTATTTTTACATTACGTCTTTTGTTTCGTACTCATTTTCGCGTCAAGATAAATGTTTTACATCCCACATAATTTTTTCTCCTTTTTCTCTTCTCTCCGCCTCCTTCATCATTGCAATTTCATTATTCTTCCTTCCTTCTTATTTTCCTTGCAGTCATCTTCATTAATCAACTAATCTTGGCTATAAGCCCTTGCTCCAACATGACACTTATTTCTTGGGCAATTCTGTTTTTTTAGTTGCTGAAATTTTCAGTGACTGACGATCGACATTTCCCGAGTGCCATCCATTCCTTGCTGAAGTATGTTTCCGGCGTTCCATTACAGGCGCCTCTGTTTTGGACAACGGACAGAATCCAGGGAGACGCTCTCAAAAGTCAGGTTTTGAAACTCGTGCGTCTGCATGACGACTTGCCAGCCAATTTGCTGCGTTATACGATCTTGCTTGAATTTTACGCTGCTATGATGGCATGTTGGTTGGAACGCTACGAGCCTTAGTCGGAAACCTGAATTTGTAAAATTCCTTCAATTGGGTTGTTAGATTTCCTATATATGTTGTATTTGATGATTCTATGTCTTACAGTGTAATGTTTGCTTCTATAGAAAATCAGCAATATATATTCTGTCAGCTGTGGCATATACTGTATTCATTTAGGCCTTTTGTGTTCGTTCCAGCTAATTTCTTTCGTTGCTCTTGTTTTGAAATTAAATGTCTATATTACGATTGCACTTAAAATATTTTTCAGGTGGTAACATCTCTTACGGATTAATGGTGTCGTTCTTTGCTTTCTCACTTTTATGGAGCGTTTCAGCAGTTCCAGAATTGACCGTTTCTCAAATTTTTTTCTTTCGAATATAGTAAGCAACTTCTGGTAATTCGTTAGTAAGCGCCTTTTCTGAACCGTCTACGCTGAGGGATCGTGACCGGTACATCCACCGAAGCCCTTACTGTTAATGAGTATTTATTTCCTATTTCTATCATTATACTTGCAATTACCTCCATTCTCAAACAATCCATACCAACGCTCATTTTCTTTCTACTCCCTAATAACCTTAACATTGTTCACATTTACTCATAACTTTCACCTCCAAACCTTTTCATTAGTCCATTCAGTCTTTTCTAGACTTTTCTTATATATTACCTTATCATTCGCAAATAATAAACATTTTACACTCCACGTATGAATCTTTTACTCAGAAATTTACTTTGCGCCTACAGCTCTTTATTGCTGCAGTAGTTCCTTGTTGGACGAGTGGGTTACGTGTTCGCCTACTGATATGGTAGTCCGAGTTTGCTTCACCGCTCTGCCAACAAGGAATCTGATTAACTTATTTCTGGTGATTAGAAATTCATTTCTCGATTTAACATGGTTCGGATACCACAAGAAGCTGTAGTCTCGCTGCTAAGTAACCAATTGGTTTCTAGCCACATAAAGATATCTAATCCTTCGGGCCAGCCCTAGGAGAGCTGTTGATCAGCTCAGTGGTCTGGTGAAACTAAGATGTACTTAACTTACTGCCGCATTCATAAAGATAATACAAAAGCCATGGAGAAATTATGCATCCCTGACTTTACATTCTTTTCCACTAAACCAGCGACCGTCCTTCATACCTTCTTCTGTTGTGGTTTGACAATTTCCCGTTAACAGCCATCGTTAAGTTTTCAGAATTGGAATCTAAAGACATCCTCAGAATTACCTAAACCTTTTGAAATGGATACCATTTAACGCTGGTGTTCTCCTGTCTTCTTTATACAACAAATCTTCAAAGTACTGTAGAAACTAGTTCAGTTGCCCCTTTTATTATTATATCCATGAATTTTTATGCAACAAACGTTCCCCTCCTTCTGTAGCTTTAACCTGTAACCATTTTGAAACTTGTTCATATAAATTAGTGATCAGAAAAACCTCCAGACTTTAATCCATCTGGTCTCTTTTGATGTATAGTTTGGAGAACGGTATTTATCGCCATTTTCTGTTGCTCAAGTTTAACCGGGTACATTCCTTGATAAACCTTTTAAGCGTCACTTCCAACGAATCTCAAGTTGAAATAGGAATCCTTTCCTCAAACACTCGGGGAAAATGTGGTTAAATGAATACTGATATGCATTGCGTCCATTATGGTCGGAAATTGCTTTAAATGTTTTTGGAAACCCTTCATGAGAAATTCTATCATCGAGGATAATGAAAACCATGCTGCTGGACAGCCAATCTAAGCAGCCTATTTTTATGAAAAGCCTTTACAAGGAATTCCTATCATCGAGACCAATTTTATAACCGTAGTGGCAGAACAGCCAATCAGAGCTTTTGTTATTGTTAGGTGCGAGCCAATCAGCGTTCAGGACATTCAGTATTCATTGAACACACGTGAAGTGCTTCGTGAATCACCACTTGCCGCTATTTTATCGGTATTAAAAATAATCAAGAGACAATATTACTGCAGTAATGAGTGTAAACAACGTATATTCCGTTTTGGTGTTAGTTGTAGTAGAGCTGTCTCCGGATGATCAGAAAAAAAACATGGAGGGAAATAACTCTATGTCGGTGGCCTCCATGGTCAAGATAAACATATTTTGGATTATGTTTCGTTTTCAAATGATTTAATAGTGATGATTGTGGGCCTGTTTCGGTAATGGATCTTGGTGATAGTCTTGTTATTTACTGAAGCAGTGTCATAATAGGTAAGGGTGAAGAGGGAAGCAGTGACACAGAAAAGATAGGAAAGGGAAAAGGTGGAGGGAAGCAAATCTCATTACTGTTACGATTGCAACAGTGACCATTCAAATAATGAGTTAGTGTTCCCTTATAACAGTGATAGTGTTACAGAACGTGATGGTCCATCCCTCTTATGCCGCTATTATCCCCAATCATGTGGGCAAGAAAAACGTGGTATTAGGCAGGAAAAGGGGCTACTAGGTTGCTGGAATGCAGAAAACCTTTCCATTCCTA
>NC_087210.1:21250983-21258483 GCF_015104395.2 Macrobrachium nipponense
ACATCAAATTAAAAATGACTGAGATCGTATATTCGAATGAATCTTAAGACAGAATCTTGACTTCTAAGAGTTTCAGAACTTGATGGATTCCGTTTCCTCTTGGAAAACTGAGCTTAACTACTAGTTTTACCAAAATGTTTTAATTTTAGCATGTACTAACATTTTCATATTTAATTTTCAGGCTTCATAAAAAATCCTTTAGACGTGTTTATGAATGGCACAGTTTTTAAACTTTAACGCTTTATTTTCCTTTTCTATCAAGCAAACATATCCACAGGCAGGAAAATAAGAACTATATTGATAAAAAGAGAATATCTATCGAATGGTTTCACCTCAAGTGATGAGAGGATTGCCGCGTCCAGGATCCCAAGTTTTGATATTGCACTTTTTGACGAAGGGATAAAGCTATCGTTTAGTTAATCCCTCATTCCTGTCTCTCCCCAACCTAGTTGCAACATACAACACTTGAATGACAACTGGGTACGTAATTCACTGTTTAAGGTCAACAAGCGTACAATGAATAATAGAAATTTTTCTGTTATTAATCCCTCGTCCGGTTCGAGATTCGGATACGGATGTGAGAGAGAGAGAGAGAGAGAGAGAGAGAGAGAGAGAGAGAGAGAATTTTGTTATCAAGGGCTCATGCGTAAACGTATATAGAAATGCTCGCAGTGTATTATTTACTAGTAATAAGTTTATAATCTGTATTCTCTTTTACTGCCATTAGTTATATATTATATATATATATATATATATATATATATATATATATATATATATATAATATATATATATAGTGTGTGTGTGCGTGTGCACATATTATATAGGGTCTATATATACATATGTATATACAAATGCAGTATAATTATCAACATATATATATATATATATAATATATATATATATATATATATATATATAATATATATATATATATATATATATATATATATAAAACCAAGGGCAGGCAGGTGACGACCAAGGAATACATCAAATCAGGCGTTTGACTGAAGGAAACAGGCCAATATACATAGTTTCTTTATTCTAACGTTTCGTAATAACATTTTTTACATCTTCTGGGAATCTGTCAATTAATTAAAATAATAATATTATAAAGCATCTTAAATTTACCAAAAATTATAAAATCGTAAAAGACTAAAATTTCTAAACTATACAATTACAGAAAACTATATTTAAAAGCTGGAACCGTCAACCAACCTTAAGTAACACAAAGGAAGACTGAATGATTGACAACAACAGGACACGTTAACTAGGCTCTCCAACCCTGAACATTCAAATATCAGGAACCATGCAAAAATCTGCAAAACACAAATCGATAGAGACGATTTTTGCATCATAGGGCAAACACCAAACCCCCAAGAATTACCCATTTTAGAGTCGTTACTCATTAAGCAGCTGGTTCCCCAGTTGAATAACCAAACCTCATCCATCCAACTGTACCTTAGTTAACGTGTTTCCTTTTTTGTTGTCTCCTATCATCCAGTCTTCCTCTCTCTTAACTTAAGGTTTGTTGGCGGTTCTGGCTTTTAAATAATAATTTTCTGTAATTGTAATATATTAGTAAATTTTAGTCTTTTTACGATTTTTAAATTTTAGTAAATTTAAGATTGTTTTTATAATATTATTATTTTAATTAATTGACAGATTCCCAGAAGATGTAATAAATGTTATTACGAAACGTTGGAATAAAGAACTATGTGATTGGCCTGTTTCCTTCAGTCAACGCCTGATGATGATATATATATATATATATATATATATATATATATATATATATAATATATATATATATATATATATTCATTGAATAGAATGGCTTTCTCACTGTTAACCAGCTTTTTTTTGAAATTGCTTCATATTTTCTAATTATTTTCTTTACTTCATTGTTTCAGGTTACTAATGACACATAATGGTGTTCTTCCATTTACTCCAGTATTTTTTACACGCGACAGCTGTTTCGTCAACCTATACGTATTGACGTTTTCAAGCGTACTGATACAAATATGAGCCTACATGCGTTTTTGTGACGTCATGAGGACGGAAAGGTAGTACAATTTGCCAGATACCGTAGTTTTAAGTATTTACCAAAAGACTATAGTGGAACATAAAATAAGACAAATAATAAATATGTTAACAACAGAAAAATTATATAAAAAAGTTGAAAGTAAGTTATTATATACACATTATACATAAATATATATTAATTACATATAGTTTAATTCACTGAAAGTCAGTGTGCGCTCCTGTCCGCGTGTGGGGGTTTTGTCCCACGCGGTTGAAGGTCTGCCTCCTACACGAGGGCAAGGAACGGTCTGCCTCACGTTGGATGTTAAGGCTAGGACGTTGCATTGCGATGCTGACTGCTTCTGATATCAATAAACGATTGTAGTTGCCTTCCTTGTGTATTATTTTGGTGTTTGTGAAAGTTCTTGTAATGATGGTTTTTTATTGTGGGTATCCACAAAGTGCTGATGAATGGCTCCTTGGTTTCTGTGGGCCTTGCATGCGACGTTTGAGTGTGTTGTGTGTCCGATATAGCATTTTTGGGGGGACTGACATTGCTCGTCAGCACAGACAAATTTGTATACTATATCAGATTTAAACCTCTTTCTCCGTCGATGGGGCCGTACTATTTTTCATTACCAAAGAGGCCGTAAGGTTTGGTTTGCAGTAAATCCTTGCTGTTATTTTGTTATATGGCGCTAGGGGGGTGGTTCCTTCTTCGCAGTATACCAAGGATGGCTTTCCTTTCATCTTCGTGGTGTTTGTTGTATGGTATCTGATGGTATATCACTATTCTTGGTAATGGAAAATAGTACGGCCCCACGACGGAGAAAGAGGTTAAATCTGATATAGTATACAAATTTGTCTGTGCTGACGAGCAATGTCAGTCCCCCCAAAAATGCTATATCGGACACACAACCACCACACTCAAACGTCGCATGCAGGCCCACAGAAACCAAGGAGCCATTCATCAGCACTTTGTGGATACCCACACAATAAAAAACCATCATTACAAGAACTTCTCACAAACACCAAAATAATACACAAGGAAGGCAACTACAATCGTTTATTGATATCAGAAGCAGTCAGCATCGCAATGCAACGTCCTAGCCTTAACATCCAACGTGAGGCAGACCGTTCCTTGCCCTCGTGTAGGAGGCATACCTTCAACCGCGTGGGACAAAACCCCCACACGCGGACAGGAGCGCACACTGACTTTCAGTGAATTAACAATATATAAATTAATATATATTTATGTATAATGTGTATATAATAACTTAACTTTCAACTTTTTTATATAATTTCTGTTGTTAACATATTTATTTATTTGTCTTATTTTATGTTCCACTATAGTCTTTTGTATACTTAAAACTAGGTATCTGGCAATTGTACTACCTTTCCGTCCTCATGACGTCACAAAACGCATGTAGGCTCATATTTGTATCAGTACGCTTGAAACAAACGTCAATACGTATAGGTTGACGAAAACAGCTGTCGCATGTAAAAATACTGGAGTAAATGGAAGAACCCCATTATGTGTCCATTAGTAACCTGAACAATGAAGTAAAGAAAATAATTAGAAAATATGAAGCAATTTCAAAAAGCTGGTTAACAGTGAGAAAGCCATTCTATTCAATGATGTTGTAATCGTCCCGAAAAATTACTATGAAAAATTGTGCCCTAGAAGTAATATATATATATACATATTATATATATATATCATATATATATATATATATATCTATATATAATATATATATATATATATATATATGATATATATATATTATATATATATATAGAATATATATATATATACTATAATATGTATATATATATTATATACATATATAATATATATAATACTATATATATATATATATATATATATATATATATATATATATACTATATATATATATATGATATGTAGTATACTAATATATATATATATATATATATCTATATATATATATATATATATATATATATATATATATGACTGTTAAAATGTTCGTTAACAACAGAATTCCATCTAAATAAAAGGAGCCCATAAAAACTCCAAATATAGAGAGAAAAGTACTATATTTCAGAGACTGCTGTCTCTCTCTTCAGGTATATGAAGAGAAAAGTTACAGAAAAGGTGGTATTTATACCAAGAGATCCGTCCACAAGTAAGCCAATTTAGGTCACCCTCGCTGATAATCTTCCTTTAATCTTCTTAAGCATTGGTTTGAATGAAAAACCTCGTCGATGACATCTGAAATCCACGCTCCTTTTGAGATGTTCATTACCTGCTTCTCTTTTATTAAGGCCGATTTCATCATTTGACTCTTGTACCAGCAGTTGCTGCCATAAATTACACGTGACAAATTCCAGTTTATTCTATGGTTATGTTCATTTATATGGTTGAAAATAGCCGAGTTCTGTTGTCCATACCTAACTGACCATTTGTGTTGTATTAATCTCTGGGGAAGTGATTTACCTGTAAATCCGATGTAAGATTGGTCACAGCCCTGGCATGGGATCTCATAGACCCCAGTGTCCTTGGGAGATGTCTTTTCTTGGACGTTAATCAGGGATTTGGCTAAGGTGTTTGGGTAGGTAAATGCAAAAGGGTTAGATTTCCCAAGGGTGTGGGTTACTCTCTAATCGTTTCCAGGTGAGGAATTTTTATTTTATTGTTGGGTGTGTCTCTGGTCTTGTCTTTAGGGGTCGGTAGAAAATTACGTTTGCTTTGTGAATTGCTTTCTCAATTATATGGTCAGGATACTTTAAGACGAAAGTTGCTTGCGAATTAGTTCATATTCTTTTTCCAGGAAATCTGGGGAACAAATTCGTAAGGCTCTTAAGAATAGGTTGCTAGCTACACATATCTTGATAGTAATGTCGTGATAGCTAAAGTAGAATATATGAAAGTGAGAACGTTGGTTTTCTGTATATGGTAAATTTGTATTCTGTCGTGTCTCTGATTATTAAAACATCAAGAAAAGGAATTTTGTTGTCTGTTTCCCATTCAACTTTAAATTTGATGCTGGGCACTAATGCGTTTAATTTTGAGAGAAATTCATTAAAATTGCCCCACCTATTATCCCAAAATGTTAGGATATCATCTACGTACCTCATCCACAGCATGATTTTGGGTTTTATTGCATTTATTACTGTAGTTTCAAAGTATTCCATGTACAGATTGGCTAACACAGGACTTAAAGGACTACCCATACTATACCCGAATTTTTGCTTGTAGAATGATTCCCCGAATGAAAATACGTTATTAGATGCACATAATTCAACTAACTTTATTATTTTGTCAAGCGTCAATGGGAAATGATCTGAATAGGGGGAATAATTTTTCCCTTAAAACTGAAGAACGTCCTGTACTGGTACTTTTGTGAATAGAGAGTCTACGTCAAGGCTTAAAAGTTTATGTGTGAAGTGGTATATGTGCTTCTGATAATTTGTGACAAAAATCTTCCGAATGTTTAATGTGACTGGGAGAAAAGTGCCTAAAAAAGGGGAAAAGGGGAGGCCAGCTAACCATTTAGAAATTTTGTAATTGAAAGCTCTGGCGTATGAAACGATGGGTCTGAATGGAAGATTGTCTTTGTGATTTTGGGGGGGAAGGCCATAAAAGTAGGGTAATTTAGGATTGATTAATTTAAATTTCTCTAATAGTTCAATACTCTTTTTGTCTCTTTCTCACTTTCATATATTCACTACTTTAGCTATCACGACAATTATTATTCTAGATAGGTGTAGCTAGCAACCTATTCTTAAGAGGCCTTACGAATTTGTTCCCCAGATTTCCCTGGAAAAAGAATTTGAACTAATTCGCAAGCAACTTTCGTCTTTAAAGTATCCTGACCATATAATTGAGAAAGCAATTCACAAAGCAAAAACGTAATTTTCTACCGACCCCCTAAAGACAAGACCAGAGACACACCCAACAATAAAATAAAATTCCTCCCTTTTGCATTTACCTACCCAAACACCTTAGCCAAATCCCTGGATTAACCGTCCAGCAAAAGACATCTCCCAGGACAACTGGGGTCTATGAGATCACATGCCAGGACTGTGACCAGTCTTACATCGGATTTACAGGTAAATCACTTCCCCAGAGATTAATACAACACAAAAGGTCAGTTAGGTATGGACAACAGAATTCGGCTATTTTCAACCATATAAATGAACATAACCATAGAATAAACTGGAATTTATCTACGTGTAATTTATAGCAGTAACTGCCGGTACAAGAGTCAAATGATGGAAACAGCTTTAATAAAAGAGAAGCAGGTAATGAACATCTCAAAAGGAGCGTGGATTTCAGATGTCATCGACGAGTTTTCATTCACCAACGCTTAAGAAGATTAAAGAAGATTATCAGCGGGGGTGACCTAAATTGGCTTACTTGTGGACGGATCTCTTGGTATAAATACCACCTTTTCTGTAAACTTTTCTCATTCATATACCTGAAGAGAGGAGACAACAGTCTCTGAAATAGAGTGCTTTTCTCTCTATAGTGGAGTTTTTATGGGTCTCCTTTTATTATATATATATATATATATATATATATATATATATATATATATATATATATATATATATATATATATTTATATAGTAATTTGTTTCATACCTAGTATCTAAAGGAGATGAACTGATTTCTATTCTATGTCCACAATCTTCATTCGAAAAAGATAATGCATGATAATGTTTATTGATTTTTAAATTATTTATTCTCCAGGTAATGTGAACTCTATATTTATGTGATTTGGTAAATTCATATTTTACAACCGCAATAGTTACACCTAAATTTGTGACATTGCTGTTCATTTAAAAATAAAGAAGGGTAAACTGGGAAGGAAGAATCATCGGAAGGTAAGAGGAATGCCAAGCATAATTAGGTTAATATTAATGTCCTTTAATTCAAAAGCGTGTCTTAATATCATTATGCTTCCTAAAAGTTCACTTTACTTTCCAGTAAAAGAACATACACGCCTCCCATTGTAACATCTGAATAATTAATATTCACCTACTTAGTCGTAATGCTGTTGTTCATAGTTATTTAGACTGAAATGATAGTTTCCCATCAACATCATTATTGCTAATACTGTCAATTTACATATTCAGTTGGCTATTTATAGAATGAATGGAAGATCGGGGAAAAGGCCATGCCTGCCATAATTGTCGTACATCTATTGTGATAGAACACCAATCGACCGAGTTTGAGAAATTTCCTTCAAGCTATAAGAGTTACGCTGACAAGGTAAGTGTGGCATGCGTTTATGGACAGAGATGCAGCAAACTAGTGAACAACTGTAGTCTTCCTCCACAACGGGAGTTAAAAACGAAGATTATTTGTGACACTGAATAAGAGAAGGAATATCACGTCACTCCATACTCAAATCATACATATTTCAAAATAAAAGCCTTCAACTTCAATGCTGAGATAATTGAATGACAAAACTATAAATT
>NC_087210.1:21265983-21283483 GCF_015104395.2 Macrobrachium nipponense
GGCTGTCCAGCAGCATGGTTTTCATTATCCTCGATGATAGAATTTCTCATGAAGGGTTTTCCAAAAACATTTAAAGCAATTTCCGACCATAATGAGCGCAATGCATATCAGTATTCATTTAACCACATTTTCCCCGAGTGTTTGAGGAAAGGATTCCTATTTCAACTTGAGATTCGCTGGAAGTGACGCTTAAAAGGTTTATCGAGGAATGTACCCGGTTAAACTTGAGCAACAGAAAATGGCGATAAATACCGCCGTTCTCCAACTATACATCAAAAGAGAACCAGATGGATTAAAGTCTGGAGGTTTTTCTGATCACTAATTTATATGAACAAGTTTAAAACAAAATGGTCGGTTAAAGCTACAGAAGGAGGGGAACGTTTGTTGCATAAAAATTCATGGATATAATATAAAAGGGGCAACTGAACTAGTTTCTACAGTACTTTGAAAGATTTGTGTATAAGAAGACAGGAGAACACCACGTCAAATGGTATCCATGTTTCAAAAAGGTTTTAGGTAATTTTTGAGGATGTCTTTAGATTCCAATTCTTTGAAAACTTAACGATGGCTGTTAAACCTGGGAAAATTGTCAAACCACAACAGAAGAAGGGATATTTTTGAAGGACGGTCGCCTGGTTTAGTGGAAAAGAATGGTAAAGACAGGGATGCATAATTTCTCCATGGCTTTTGTATTATCTTTATGAATGCGGCAGTAAGTTAAGTACATCTTACTTTCTCCAGACCACTGAGCTGATCAACAGCTCTCCTAGGGCTAGCCCGAAGGATTAGATAGTTTTATGTGGCTAGGAACCAATTGGTTACTTAGCAGCGAGACTACAGCTTCTTGTGGTATCCGAACCATATTAAATCGAGAAATGAATTTCTAATCACCAGAAATAAATTTATCAGATTCATTGTTGGCAGAGCGGGGAAGCAAACTCGGACTACCATATCAGTAGGCGAACACGTAACCCACTCGTCCAACAAGGAACTAATGCAGCAATAAAGAGCTGTAGGGGCAAAGTAAATTTCTTAGTAAAAGATTCATACGTGGGAGTGTAAAATGTTTATTATTTGCGAATGATAAGGTAATATAATAAGAAAGTCTAGAAAAGACTGAATGGACCACAGAAAAGGTTTGGAAGTTTGATGGCAGGAGGTGAAAGTTTATAAGTAAATGTGAACAATGTTAAGGTTATTAGGGAGTAGAAAGAAATGAGCGTTGGTATGGATTGTTTGAGAATGGAGGTAATTGCAAGTATAATGAGAGAAGAGGAGAAAGATTCATTAACAGTAAGGGCTCGGTGATGTACCGGTCACGATCCCTCAGCGTAGACGGTTCAGAAAAGGCGCTTACTAACGAATTACCAGAAGTTGCTTACTATATTCGAAAGAAAAAATTTTGAGAAACGGTCAATTCTGGAACTGCTGAAACGCTTCATAATAGTGAGAAAGCAAAGAACGACACCATTAATCCGTAAGAGATGTTACCACCTGAAAAATATTTTGTTTAAGTACAATCGTAATATGAGACATATTTAATTTCAAAACAAGAGCAAACGAAATTAGCTGGAGCGAACACAAAAGGCTTAAATGAATACAGTATATGACACAGGTGACAGAATATATATTGCTGATTTTCTATAGAAGCGAACATTACACTGTAAGACATAGAATCGTCAAATACAACATATATAGGAAATCTAACAACCCAATTGAAAGAATTTTACAAATTCGGGTTTCCGACTAAGGCTCGTAGCGTTCCAACCAACATGCCATCATAGCAGCGTAAAATTCAAGCAAGATCGTATAACGCAGTAAATTGGCTGGCAAGTCGTCATGCAGACGCACGAGTTTCAAAACCTGACTTTTGAGAGCGTCTCCCTGGATTCTGTTCGTTGTCCAAAACAGAGGCGCCTGTAATGGAACGCCGGAACATACTTCAGCAAGGAATGGATGGGACTCGGAAATGTTCGATCGTCAGTCACTGAAAATTAAAATTTCAGCAACAAAAAACAGAATTGCTAAGAAAAGTGTCATGTTGGAACAAGGGCTTACACACTATAGCCTCTCTCTCTCTCTCTCTCTCTCTCTCTCTCTCTCTCTCTCTCTTTCTCGTTAGCATGTCAAAAAACAATAGCCAAGATTGGTTGATTAATGAAGATGACTGCAAGGAAAATAAGAAGGAAGGAACAGGAATTTGAAATTGCAATGATGAAGGGAGGCGGAAGAGAAAGAGAAAAAGGAGAAAAAATTATGTGGGATGTAAAACATTTATCTTGGACGAGAAATGAGTACGAAAAAAAAAGACGTAAGGTAAGAAAATAGGAAACGGGACAAGAAAGGAAGAAAATAGGAAACGGGAGGAGAAAGGAAGAATATAAAAACAGAAGAAACTATGAATGAGTATAGAAAGATACAATAGCCACCTTACAAAAAAGTGCATAGAAACCAGTGTTTAACGTTGAAGGAAGAGAAAGGAAGAATGTAAAACAGAAGAACAAATTATGAATGTGTATAAAAAAATACAATAGCCGGGGACCCTCACTAAAGAATTTACTAGAAAACGAGTCTTGGTTTTGAAGGTAATTCCGTGCTCACTGCCACAATATATTCCCGTGGACACAGCCTCTCGAATATATCATGATCCTAGATGGCAACAAGGAGTTGTCAAATTACACGCAAACAAATATTCTTTACTTATTTATTTTGATATGCAGTAAATAGATCTCCACAAAAATCTAGATTTCCCATTCATGGCCTTTAAAACCCCAACTATAAAAAATGAGAGCAAGATGATTTTCAGACTGCAGAAGTCGCGAGAGTCAGAACTTCAATATGGTACTAACATTTTTATTTTTAATAGTTTCATACCTTAGAGAAGTTCTGACCTTCACGACGTCTGCAGTCTCAGAAGCATCTTGTCCTTATTGTTTATAGTTGGTGTTTTAACGTCATGAAATGGGCGATGTCTAGATTTATCCGACGGAGATCTATATCTGTTCAATTTACATGCAATTACTAATCTGCTATGCTGAACATAGAAAATATCAGCACCTCAAATTGTTTTAAAATAAATGCAGACCTTTCGAGAACTGGATAAACGAAACACCGAAAGCACTTCTTAAATTCTCCAGATTTCGAGACTGCTCTCGTGATTTCTTGAGGGAACATTCTCCCAAAATCTCCTCACATCTCTCTTGCTCCCAGATTCCTCGCATCGATGCTTCCTCATCACGCGAACGCGATCATGACAGAAAAAGAGGGATTACTCTCTCTCTCTCTCTCTCTCTCTCTCTCTCTCTCTCTCATACCAGAACACAGACACTCACGTAATCAGCAACAAACTCGCAAAATACTACAATTTGAATTGTTTTTACGATTTAAAATCATAATAAGGTAAAGGTAAGATTACGACGATTAATGTTGCCTCAGATAAATTGATATTGGTGCAAAATATGTCATGAAGTATTGATGTGAAATCTATCCTTTTCCATTATTTATTTGCTACATTCTCCTAATACCACTATCCAACAAAAAATATCATAGCATAAGTAACCGTGCGAAACTCATAGTTCATCGTGAGTAGGTTTTCATGGATAATACGATAATAAAGCCACCAGTCCTTGTCTCGATATCAAGTAATATATATATATATATATATATATATATATATATATATATATATATATATATATATATGTATGTAGTATGTATGTATGTATATATACAATTTGTGTTAAACTATATTCAATTGTTTTTGCATATACTTCGACATGTCCCAATGCTTTTCATTAAATATTCCGAGGCGTAGTCCCCTAGAACCCACACCCAGTCGGCTAATTAAAAGAGATGGCATCTCTTGATGCATTAGTTATCGCCTCTTTCCCTTTTGTAATTGAATTCAGGACTGTAATTCAATCTCAAGGACGATGTATTGGGCACCGGAATTACGCCGCTAATGGGAATGAAGGAAGAGAGGCAGGGAGGGAGGTTGAGTGAAACAGAAGGATGGCAGATCCTTCATAATGATGGTAATTTCTTCGGCTCAGTTTCTCGTCATTTCCTTGATTATTCGTGAAGAATTTATTACACATGCTCTGCTAGTAATGAATCATACTAGCAATGGCTGCCTCAAAATTTAAAATGAGATAAATGGTCATGTTTACAAAGGATCGCTTACATTTTGCACAATATCATATCTCCCTTTACTAGACCTATTGTTTCCACATTGCAACTCGTTCGTACTATTTTAACTTTCTTTTCCGACCTTCCACTACTTATATATAAATCTCATGTATTTTCAAATGGCCCTTCCGCAAATTTGACATAACCCTCATCCACTTAAACCTGCTTGTCTTTAACTATAGCTCAGACTTCATCCAGCTTCGATTTATCTTCAACTATATGGCTCAAACTTCATTAGCTTCGATTGACCTACAATTATATAGCTCAAACTTCATCCAGCTTCGATTGATCTCCAACTATATCGCTCAGACTTCATCCAGCTTCGATTTATCTTTAACTATATAGCTCAGACTTCATTAGCTTCGATTGACCTCCAACTATATAGCTCAAACTTCATCCAGCTTCGATTGACCTCCAACTATATAGCTCAGACTTCATACGGCTTCGATTTATAATTATTTCTGATACCTCTCTGTTCCATATGGCATGTTTTTCTCATCCTCCTATGCAATTCGCATCTAAAATACCTCTCGCTCGAACCAAATTTAATAATAAATAACAGAGATACCCCATCCACACCTCTCACACCATCAACTCATGCCTCCATTTGGTCTTCTCCAGCCCATGCTCAAGCAAACATTTTTCTCCACCCTGTGCATACATGCACATACACACACATGAAGACATTCAAGGACACAGACACACACAGTCACGCACCTATCTATCTAAATTTCAATTATCTAAGTGCCTAAATAGCTTGTATCATTTAAAGATTCCACAAAGAACTTTCTATTCTCTCTCTCTCTCTCTCTCTCTCTCTCTCTCTCTCTCTCTCTCTCTCTCTCTCTCTCTCTGAAGGCCCCTGGCATCTTACAGACTACTTTACATCCCTACACCAAAGGCAAATTCTGAGGGTAAGTTTTCAGTTACTCGACGTGAAGATATAAAAGGAAACAAAAACCGCCCTAAGAGTAGAGTGTGGCAACTAGTTAAAAGATGATAAAGAGAGTCAAATGTGCTAATACAGGTCGAGATGGATCGAGTAGATATAAAAAGATAAGACTTGATAAGGCACGGAACCGAGATGATAGCAATCTGCTTATATGTTATATTTTAAATGTAAACAAAAATAAGGATGAAAACCTTTTCTTTATAAAGAATTTTCTTTATTTACAACGTATTTAACATCTTCCAAAGACAAGCGCAGTACAACCAAAAAATGTACTGATCTGCTTTTTCGTTCGCTCGTCATCAGAAGATCTAAACCTTAAAAACTGCATATCCCTATTATTATTGCATCTAATTTAGCAATACTTTGAATTAAGATTTATGAACTTTTCATCAAAACTATATCAACATAATATAACAATTAAAATAGCATTCTATTGAAGATACAACGAAATCCAAAACATCCCTGAAAACAAATGTTTATTCAAATGTGATTCTGTGAAATAAATCTAGCAAGGAACAGCAGCAACGAGGATAATAGCCAAGAAAGAAAAAAATATATATAAAGTAAGAAAAAAAACAAACGAACAGCGAGAGGATCAAAAGGAAGAAACATGAAAGGAAAAATCAGAAGAAGGCGCCTTCAAAGAAAGACACATAACAGTTTTCTCAGAAATTAGTATCAGGCTCAAGCAACCGAAGAGCCCATTCTGGGGAAATAAGAGAGAGAGAGAGAGAGAGAGAGAGGGGCGGGGAGCTACGGGAAAATAGTTTTAACAATTATGCTGTTGTATTTATAAAGAAATACTGTAGTTGAAAACTGAGAATTGATGAAAAATGAAAAATAAGTTTTTTGGTGAAATAAAACGCACAATACAGTAAAGAAAAAACTGTCAAACAGCGTGTATAATACTGATATGCTATTGTCTTCATAGTGCATTATGTTTTCCAAAAATATTCCTCCAATAATAATAATAATAATAATAATAATAATAATAATAATAATAATAATATTTTGGTAGAAGACCCTCTTTTAGGCAAATGCTGTTAAAAAGGATGGCAGAATTAAGCGAGTTGGATTTTATATATTGTTTTTTTCTATTTTCCTTACAATTCGCTTCTCAGGCTCAGCGATGTTTTCTGAGTAACTGGCCAATATTCATATTGGGAATTTTCAAAAATTATAAATGCTGAAGGAATCTTTTATTAGAACAAGATGTCAGATCCAGGTCAAGCAGGGGTCGTCGTCAGTGCTGGTATTATTCCGTAGGCGTAGTTCAGTTTCGGGCCGGGGTCGTCTTATGGTTTTAAGGGCTGGTATTGGTGCTGGTATAGCTGGTATCACGTGACGTTTCGACCTTCTCGTAGGTCATCTTCTGACGAGTCGGTTGAAGTGACTGTAGCAAGAAAGTTTGCGGAACGGTATTTATAGCGGCACGGACCTAGAGTTTGCATTATCATTGGTCGGGCCGGTCTTGGGCGAAGCCGTGGATCTCGCCTTGAAGGTCTCGGGGATTCTCTCGTGCGAGCGCCACAGTGCGTGCCTGGGGATGAACGTCAGGAATTCCGTCTGTAGCAGGAATCGTATCATCCTGTGGGGGTTTCCTGGTTATCTGGCATCGTCGGGTGGGGGGTCGCTTGCTGCTCTCCGGGCGGCGGTGGGAAGGAGAAACGTTTCTTGAGTGATATTTAAGTTTGGTTTCTCCTTGCCTATATGGAGGGTCTTCTAGGAGGCGCAGACGTCGGGGATCCGTTGTTTGATCTATTATGGTGATATTAGGGATAATATCATTTACTTCTTATCCGTTTGTTATGAGCAGTCCTGGCGTGGTTGAATATGGCTCCTTCTTGGGCGTGGCAGGAGATTCGCTTGGAGAAATCGCATGGAGGTCAATACCGACGTATTTGCTGAGGCATCCTCGGACGGGCATGTGTAACGGTAGAACCACACTCGTCTTCCTTCAAGGGATCCTGCAGGGGCGCCGAAGGATTGTTTCTCATCGCTGAGCCTGAGAAATCGAATTGTAAGGAAAATAGAAAAAAACAATATATAAAATCAACTCGCTTAATTCTGCCATCCTTCTAACAGCATTTGTGCCTAAAAGAGGGGTTTTTCTACCAAAATACACATTCTTTCGGCTACATGACCCTACCGTCCCACGCAGAGAAACCAGGCACGAGGAGCTTCAGGAGGACCCTGCTGCAACGGCAACTGCACGCCAAGGACAAGAGTGGGCCGCACTCGTCGAGGAAAAGGACAGCTTATACTCCGAGTGGGAGGGCCTCCGCCGTCGTAGCGACCCTGTTGCAGCTCCCCCTCCGTCGGCCTCAGACGAAGAAAATGGCGCAATAGACAACCCCCAAGGGCGTGGACAACATGAATACATCACCGACTGCCTTCGCCGCCTGGAGGAAAAAGATGCCGAGAAGAAGAACAGGACCAAGAAACTCGTCGCCCTCAACGGAGGTAAGATGCGCCTCCCACAAGGGCGCGACGAGTACATCAACCTTACAAGTCACGTCCCAACACCTGACGAAGACAAGATCCTTCGGATGGGCCTCAACTGCCACTTCATCACGCAGCCGAGGCCGATGGATAAACGCTTGAAAATTGAATATCTCCTCGATGGTATCCAGAAGCAAGAGGACCTTGGGAACTTGCGGACGACTGACGCCCTTCAACCCTCCTGCTAGCCGAGGCCCTCACCGACCGTTGAGACTACCGCAGTGGTATCATCAGCCATGACCTGAGGAAGCAGCGAAGCAGTTAAGGAAGCGTGAGGACGTCACTGTACGCAGGGCCGATAAAACTGCTGCTTTCGTCCTTATCCAGACTGAGGAATACCGCCGGAAGATTGAAGAAATCCTGGCGGACTCCACGAAATTCCGTAGAATCACCAAGAACCCCGTCAACGACATCAAGCGAGAGGCCAACCGGATTATTGAAACGGTCAACGCCGCCTCGAACGCCCTGCATTTGCCACCCATAACGGGTGACCATGATTTAGGCTACATCTATGGGAATGTTAGACCCATAAACAAGGAACCCCCTTCGCCCATAATCAGCAGATCCTGCCCCTACGTACCTGTTGGCTAAGAAACTCAACACCATCTTAACCCCGTACGTCCCAGATAGGCACAGCCTGAAGTCGTCAGCCGAGTTCTTGGACGCCCATACGAGCAACGCCCCCCAGAGGATGCAGCGCTTCGATGGATGTAGAGTCCCTGTTCACCAACGTCCCCGTTGACGCAGACCTACAAATGATCTTGGACAGAGGTTTACAGGGACCCCGACACTCCATCCTTAAACATCCCAGAGCATGCCCTTCGAGCCCTGCTGGAATCTGCACTAAGAAGGCCCCTTTTGCTGATCACCGCAACTACATGTTCACCCAGATCGACGGCGTGGCGATAGGATCTCCCTTGGGGGTGGGGTCCTTTTCGCCAATTTCTATATGGGTACCGTCGAAGAGAGGGTCTTCCAGATTTCCAGGAAACCGAGGATGTATGTGCTGCTACATTGATGACACCTTCGTCTGCGCCGACTCCCAGGATAGATAGAGCAGCTGCGACGTGCATTCCATGACCACAGCTGGCTCACATTCACAATTGAACATTGCCAAGATCGCCACCTCCCCTTCCTTGACGTCCTTGTCGAACAGCAAGATTCCGGATTCAGCACGAGGGTGTACACGAAGCCGACGAACCTGGGAATGTGTATGAACGGTGAGAGTGAGTGCCCTGAGAGGTATAAGCGCTCCACCATCAGCGCCTTCGTCAGGAGGGCCCTCTGACCACTGCTCCTCTTGGAATGACACACACAGTGAGTTGGAGCGCGCCGCCCAGGTTCCTCGTCGACACCGGACCACCAATCATGCTGTTGATGAGGTCAATAAGGAAAGGTATGGAAGCCTGGTACCACCGGGAACCCCACCCCGACGTTGCAGAGCCCATCAAGCTTTTCTACAAGGGGCACTTCCACCGGAGGTACAAGGAGGATGAACAAGCCCTCAAAAAAGATCATCGAGGAAAACGTCAGCCCCGCTGACCCAGACAGAATATCAAGATGATTATATTATAAAACGAAGAAGACGAGCAGCCTGGTGATGAGAAACAATCCTTCGGGGCACCCTGCAAGGATCCCTTGAAGAAGACGAGTGTGGTCTACCGTTACACATGCCCCGTCCGAGGATGCCTCGGCAAATACGTCGGTATGACCTCCATGCGTTTCTCCAGGCGAATCTCCTGCACGCCCAAGAAGGAGCCATATTCAACCACGCCAGGACTGCTCATAACAAACGGATAAGAAGAAATGATATTATCCCTAATATCACCATAATAGATCAAACAACGGATCCCCGACGTCTGCGCCTCCTAGAAGCCCTCCATATAGGCAAGGAGAAACCAAACTTAAATATCACTCAAGAAACGTTTCTCCTTCCCACACCGCCCCCCCCCCCTCCCGGAGAGCAGCAAGCGACCCCCCGACGATGCCAGATAACCAGGAACCCCCACAGGATGATACGATTCCTGCTACAGACGGAATTCCTGACGTTCATCCCAGGCACGCCACTGTGGCGCTCGCACGAGAGAATCCCCGAGACCTTCAAGGCGAGATCGGCTTCGCCCAAGACCGGCCCGACAATGAGAATGCAACTCTAGGATCCGTGCCGCTATAAATACCGTTCTGCAAACTTTCTTCTTGCTATCTCATCATCATCATTCTACCAGCAGACCTCGCAGAGAGCAGACGTGCCGAGAGATCGCTCCCCGCCTCCCCTCGCCGCCTATTGGTAGAGAGAAATCCTCCCTCCCATTGGCTGACAACCGAAACCTTCAAGCTTGTTCTCAGCAACCAGCTTGAAGAAAGTTGAACTTGCCTCCTATTGGCTGAGAGCACTTCTGCCAGAGCTGCCTTCTCATTGGCTGCTGATACAGCTCTTCAAGCCACTTTTACGACTGCTGCCAAATTGGCGCAAAAACTATAAGTGAAATTCCCCCATCCCTCCCGTCCATCCCCACCATCCTTCCCTACCCCCATTCCCCCCCCCCCCAAACTTCCACCACTATCACCACCATTCCTAGTCCCATTCCTACTACCTTCCCAGCTTATATTCTTCCCATCCTAACCACTAGTTTAAGGCAATCAATCCCTGCCTTGTCTACCTATTCTATTGTTTCAGACCTCATTCTCAACTTCTCAACTTCTTCCAACTAACACCATCAGTAGCCCTTTGCCCCTGAGTAGCCGTTGTGGTCTTAAAAACCGCTCTAGGGGTCACTGGGAGTTTCTGCATCGTCCAGGCTCATACTTCTTCAGTAGTGCCTGCAATAGGAGTTAGGTATTGGTCACTGCCTTCCATAAAGTGACTGCTAACTATTACTGTAACTCTAATTTCCTTGAAAAAAAAAAACGTTTTTTGGTTCTACCGCCCTTAAATATTTAAATTCTCCACTTTTATTTGAAGTTTTGTTAAAAAGTTAATATTTTTGCACCTTCCCCCCTTTTCAAAAGTCATCCCACATTGTTGTATCACAAATTTTCTCAAAAATATTCCCAAATTTGAAAATTTACATATTTATCAAAAAGGTTGTGCAAATCCTAGAATTAATTTAGTATTTTTCACAGAGGGAATTAATTATTCTTCTTTCAGAGGGTAAAATTCTTGCTTAATCATGACATAATGGGTAAAGTTAAAATTAAGGACACTAGTCAGGGACTTGATGAAGAATCACGTCGCCTGGCAATATGGAATACTCTTCAGGAAAATTATGCTTTATCCACAAGCCTCACTAAAGCCTAATAATTACTACTTAGCTATAGCAGATGAAGCAACAATTGAAAAATAATTCATCCTGACACCAAACTGGCTCTACACAATAATAAGTTTGAAGTTCTGGACCCCCCTCATCTGAATGCTTCACGCACATTGGTCACTAACCCAGGCTGACATTTTGGTATATAATCTATCCGATGAGGAGCTCAAGTATGAAATTGAACAACGTAATGGTGTAAAGGTTACTGCAATCATCAAGCTTCCCACACCACATTCAAGGTAAAACTAGAGTCTACCCAAATGGTGAGAGACTGTCTCATTAAAGGACTTCTCATCTCTGGCCAATCCTTTCCACCTAGATTCCTAAGCCAGGAGATCCACGCTGTTCCACCCCAGTGTATGAGATGCTACAGCTATGAGCACACAAAAAAAGAACTGCCCCAAGCCAAGTAACTATAAAATCTGCTCAATATGTGGCCTCTGAGGAACACTATTGGACCGATTGCACCAACCAGGAAAATCCAAAGTGCATCACTTGCAATGGGGATCACCCAACCATGGCTGCAAGATGCCAACCAGGAAAGCTTTGACCAAGGACCAGGCTAAAACGATCAGGAACCAACAATCCCGGATCACTCCAACAAGACCTTCGCCCAAGCCACAGCCTCAACTGCGCCGAATAGTTTCAAACACACCCAAACAACAACATCTCACTTCATCAGCTCACTGTAATCAACACAGCTAGAATAACTGCAAATTTGAGTGAAACAGTTGAACCAGGCACTTTCCAAACAATGATGGACGCTTTCTACAAAGCTAATGGCCTACCGTTGATTAAATTCCTACAGAGGCTATCCAGCTAGCTAAGAAAGTCTCAACATTGCTAAAGTCAGAAAATCAAACAACACCAGCCCCAATCAGCCCTGACAATTGATGACGACATGGAAATTCAAGAAGCCAAGAGGAAAAGAATACAAAAGCGATTCAGACTCTGAAGTTGAAATGCCTTCACACCCGGCAAAAAAACAGCCACCCTCAACTATCACAAGCAACACCTCATCCTACAATAATACAGACCCTGAAACAAACAAAGGAAGCTATGGCTCTTCCAAGCCTCCCTTCCATCAACCAGACCAAGAACCCCCCCCCAAATTGGACTTAGACTTTACATTTCCATTAACACCAGCAAACCCCAAAAACCCTACCCACAATACCCTCAAGAGGATGATTTTTGATATAAAACGATGAAGTACATTTTCACAGAGGAATTAGATAATAATACAGTCAAACAATATATTACTGATGGAACAATAGAACTTGACAAATATAGTAACAGGATCACGAGGATAAAACCACGATAAATTCCAAAAAATTAAACTCAGGATTCTTTGACTTAACGAAAGAAAAACACCATAATGGACACTCACAGTCATCCAACATAACGTACTGAAGTGGACCTTCCTTCGTAGTAAGGAACTAAGCAACATTTATTCTTCTTTTCTCCCCACATCTTATACTTCTCAATTCCACAGGGATACCCAACTCCACGAGCATTAAGATCTGGAACTACAACGTTTTCCAATGCAACACCACTAACGATCAAACGCGGGACAGCAATAGCAGTAAGACGGGATATCACAGTCAAATTAAGTAGACGGATTCAATCATGACCTAATCGCAGTAGAACTACAGACAGTTCGGGGACCAGTAATCATAGCAACGACTTATTTACCTCCCAGGAACCCAGTATTTCCTCAGCAGGATATCTTGTCCTTAATGAGACGCAATATCCCAGTCTATTTACAGCAGACCTAAATGCAACTCACCCGGCCCTGGGCCACAATAGTACTAATCCCAGAGGCACCTTAATTCAAGGTCTTATGAACAGGAATCTAGTTTACTTTCTAGGACCAGATTTTCAAACATATTTTCAGCAGAAGATCCAAGGGCAAACCTGACATCCTTCTGTCTAACAGATACCACATTTTCATTATTCAGTCACTCAGGGTCCTTTAACTTCCTCCCAGACCACATACCTATACTATTAAAACTTACTGTGAGACCTATTTATGGTAGCCATCAGCCCAACACTCGATTTGACCAATGCCAACTGGGACCGCTTCAAGGATATTCTCGACGACTCTCTCTCCAACTATGACGAACCTGATAACATCAGAAAGGATAAACCTATATCGATGACAAAATAACTTTTTGGTACAGGATGATCAAAGAAGCCACAGAACTTTGTATACCCCTCAAAACTTTCAGGATCTTACCATATTCTAAAGAAACAGAGAATCTTAAGCAATTACAATATTGCTATAAACAAGCCCTAGTTTTAATTAATAATCATGGCCCATCACTGCAGCTATTAGAAATACTTACAAAATATTAAACAAAGAAAGAATTAAAATAGAAGCTAAGGATCTCATAAATTCGACTTGGGAGACACTTCTAAATAAAATCGAAGGAATCTACAGAGACCCAGGAAAGTTCTGGAAAATGATCAGAAGGCTTCTGGGTTCAGATAACTGAACCTACAGCTTACATCCTCCATAACAACAGGAAAATCTTTTCACCCCAGGATCAGGAACCAATTTTCAGAGAATACTGGTCTAATATCTTCAAAATAAACCCATGGGAGAATCTAAGGTTTGACTTGCAACATGAACAACGAGTGATTGCAGCACTACACAACATGATTGGACCAAATAATACCACCATACGACACGGTAGACCTCGATAGATTAGATGTTGAAGACCAGTTTATTAAACCAATTCAACTGCAAGACATCATCAAAATAATCAATAATTTTTAAAAACAAAGCACCTGGCCATTCTAGAGTAAACAAAATTATTATTAAGCATCTTCCCAACTCCATGCTGGTCTTCCTAAGAGTCATTTTCAATGAAACCATAAGTATGGGCTACTGGCCAGACTTTTCAAGAAAAGCACTACTTCCCTTTGTGGGGAAAAAGGGTAAAGATCTAACTACGGTTTCAACTATAGACCAATTTCCCTTCTAGAAATACCTGGTAAGATCCTGGAAAAAATCATTCAGATAAGGTTTAATGAGTTCCTCGAAGATAATCTACTAACCAATAATAATCAATATGGGTTTACTCAAGGCAAAGGAACTCAGCTTGCATTAACTAGACTATATGAGTACATAGCAGTCAAGAAGAGCTTAGGACACGGCTGCAACCTTATCTCTAGGGATGTCAGTCGAGCCTTCGATAAAGTCTGGCATGACGGTCTAAAATACAAACTTTTGGAGGCGCAATTGCCAGATTTACCAACCAGACTGCTATGTAACTTTCTTGACAACCGGGCCGGTGGCCAAGAATTAAAATTAAAGACTTCATAGGACCAGAGTTCCAGTTACAGTCAGGGGTCCCTCAAGGTAGTTATTCTCTCCCCATCACTCTACAACTTCTACATTAAAGACACCCCTCCTCCATCTCAAGGTTGCCTTCAAATTATGTTCGCAGATGATCACACCCATAAGTAATAACATATCCTACCAAAGCCAAAGGTATGCTGCAAAGAAAGACTATTAGAGAAATACAGCAAAATCAACAACTACGAAAAGAATGGAAAGTAACTACAAATATCAATAAATTCCAGCTCCTCTCAATTTCTGCTCGACGTCCCATGGAATATCATAGTCAACAATAGGAGAATTCCATATAACCACAAGTCACAATTCTTGGGTGCAAATTTCAAAAATCAGGCATTTTTCCCCATGTACAGGCGAGAATAGCTACCGCGAGGAAAACTGTCAGTAGATTAAAAAGATTCAGAGGACTCTCGGCAAAACTCACTCAAATTATACAAATCACTAGCCCCATGCCACAGCTAGAATACCCAGCCATCATATTTGGAGCACTTAGCAAAACAGTACTAAGTAAAATGCAAGCAGTTCAGAATAAAGCTCTGAGGCAAGCATATAGGGAAAGTCCCCCCTACTTCAACACAATAAGGGAGTTGCATAATCACTCAAATTTGGAGCCTCTGAATGTCAGGTTCCATAGACTTGGGCAGAAAACTTGGGACAAATTAAGTTTAGAGGATGAAAACTTATTTTTTTTTTTCACAACCACTAGAGATCTCCCACCATCAACCAAGTCAGAGATCACTACTGGTGGAGTAGACTTGAGCCAAAGGTCAATTGTGACCCCCCCAGACCAAGGTATATATATACTGACTAATTTAAAAAAAGAAAAAAAAAGAAAAAAAAAATATGTATGTATATATATATGTATAGGTGCGTGTATGTGTATATATATATATATGTGTGTGTATATATGTATATATATAATATATATCTATGATATATATATATATATATATAGTATAATAGTGGATGTGTATATTATATGCATGTAAAAAAAAAAAAAAAAAAAAAAAAAAAACTAATACTAATAATAATATAAATCATAATTAACATTTAACTAAATACATAAGGTGCTTGTACATCTTAATCCTACTATCATATAAAATCAATTCCAGTTAGCAGGCGGTGAACCAAATTAACTGTTTTTCCGAGCCTTTCTTCTCTGTCTTGTCCTTGCATGATGGCTAAACTAGTAACCTACTTCGCAAGAGGGTCTGCCCCTCACTATTTTCTCTTCTACTATACTTCACTTTCCATCCCTTTTTTTTCCTTCAACCTTCCCTTCCCGAGTATCCGCCGCCAGGCTTAAACTGGATTGTATCCAGAGGTACTCTTCCTTCTCCCTTATTCCCCACTTCCCTATCCTTATCCTAGTCCTAGTCCTTGCTACAGTCACTTCAACCGACTCGTCAGAAGATGACCTACGAGAAGGTCGAAACGTCACGTGATACCAGCTATACCAGCACCAATACCAGCCCTTAAACCTAAGACGACCCCGGCCCGAACTGAACTACGCCTACGGAATAATACCAGCACTGACGACGACCCCTGCTTGACCTGGACCTGACATCTTGTTCTAATAAAAGATTCCTTCAGCATTTATAATTTTGAAAATTCCCAATATGAAATATTGGCCAGTTACTCAGAAACATCGCTGAGCCTGAGAAGCGAATTGTAAGGAAAATAGAAAAAACAATATATAAAATCAACTCGCTTAATTCTGCCATCCTTTTTAACAATAATAATAATAATAATAATAATAAAATAATAATAATAAAAACTTACGAAGAAAGGAATCTTAGCTGATTTTACTAAAAGTTTGAGGACAAGAAAAATATATTTGTGTTATTTCTTTTAATAATTTTATTTCCTCCGACGTTTCGACCTGCGATCTAGTGGTCATTTGCTGCAACAGCTAAATTAAGAAACAAGGCAAACAGGTATTTAGAGTACACAGGTGAGTTAAATCAACCAATTTGGTTTTAATAGATAATCCAACTTGTTTGCTAGATAAAAAGAACAGTAAAAGAAAAGGATAAAAAAGGCCTAAGCATTTACTTTCTACATTCACCAATGTTAAATCTAATCTTCCCTTCACTCACTCCCACTTTTTTATCATTCAGGGTTGGCAAATCTCGGTGCATAAAACTTATGTTGATTACTGTTTTCAGCTTTTTATGACTACTCTTCTCTGGGTTTAAGACTTATATTCACGTGAATATCAAGGCATTGAAAACTCAACTATAAGGCACCCTTTTTCTATTGGGCCTGAACTTAGACTTAGAGGGCACCAGGAGTCTCACTTTTCATCTCAGTGACCTTTGAAAACTATGGATATGACACTAATATCCGTCATTTTCGGTTATTTTTATGTCACCCCCTTCCCATATCTCCCATCCTTTCGGGGCTGAACTTGAACTTAAAGGGTATCGTGAGTGTCACTAGTCATCTCATTGACCTCAAAACTATGGATTAGACATTAATGTCTGTCGTTTTTGGTTATTTTTATAAGTCACCCCCATTGTGACTTCGAAAAGTGTGGATTAGTTGTTTTAGGTATTTTTATATTTCACACCCTTCCCATATCCGTCCCCTATTGGTGCCAGTTTTGTCGTACACCCCACAGTCTTCTCTTCCAGATGGGGAAGTCATATGCATGCAAAGTTTGATTTAATTTGATCATTGCATTTCGAAGTGTATGTGGCACATCATACATACACACACATACATATATCCATTTATATATATATATATATATATATATATATATATATATATATATATATATATATATATAATGTATTTTTTTTTTATTACTGTTCTCTTCTTACTAAACTACCTGCTGTTTCTTCTTTCAAATAACCAATATATGAACAGCATTCATCTTCTGAATAATAATAAATTGTGAATATTTCACGGAGACGGTCTAATGATGTTTTGTATATTAGATTGTCATTTTAAGTGAAGGTGTCATTACATTACTCTATAACACGAACTTACCCTCTCACAGAAACATACAAACACAGAACGCTCAGAAACTTTCAGAAAACCTTAAACAAAATTTTTAGTTACATGTAAACTGAATACCCGCAAATTTAGTGCTTTTATACTTTTATTTCAATAACTGGTTGTTTATGAATAAATGAGTGTGTGCGCTTGTTTGTCGCTGGAACGACACGCTGTTTTCTG
>NC_087210.1:21288483-21297633 GCF_015104395.2 Macrobrachium nipponense
GAATCTTGGGGGAGTACTGATTCTTTAAACGATTTTGAATTTTGAAACGGTATATTGATTCTTAGTTAAAAGGTTCAAGCAACGGGACTAAAAATTCGCAAGTTGATAATTAGGTGTATTGTAAGACGCTAGAATAGGGCGGAGGGAACACTAGGTTTATGAATTTTGGGTAGGCCATACATAACACCAAAGGAAGAGCCGGTGGAAAACAGGTGACGATAAGTTTCTTCGTTAATGACATTATCTTTCTTCAGAGATCTCAGAAACTGGTTGATTTTATCTTCGGTACGAAAAATGCTTTGGTAGTCAGGTACACCTATCTTTATGAATTTAGTATGATCATTAAGGATAGTTTCCATTTTCGAATTATAATCTGATTTATTGAGACTGACAGCCCCCTTCCCCTTATCTGGTTTCACAATTATGATGTCTTCACGCTTAGCCAATTTTTTACTTAGATCAAAATCACATTTTTTGAAAAAAGGAGCCCAATTAGTTTTTAACTTTGAAAAAAACACGTTGAGATTGACTAGATAATTCATTTGTAAGCCACTCAAATTTGGCATTAAGAGGGAGGGATTTCAACCTATGAAAAATCGATTCTAATGTAAGAAGAAGAAGTTGGTTATATTTTGGCTTATAATTTGGTAAACAAAAATCCAACCAAGGGACAGCAAAAAATTCTTTCTCTCTTTGGATAAAATATAATTAGAAAAGTTGAAAACTGTTGCACGATTCTCACAAAAATTTAGGAATGAAAACACCCATGCTTTTAAGTTTAATTGCCTATCCTGTGCCATATCAAGTAAAATTTTTTAAACTTTTCGTAAAAAAGACTACGGAATATAATACTGTCGATAAAAGAGAGGGAAGCTAAAATTTCTTTTCGTAAAAAAACAATTTTGGGTTCATATTGGTCAACGAGTCTTTGTTTACATCTCATTTCTGCATACAATAATTGTTTGGTAGTTTCTTTGTAAATATGAGAAGAGTAGAGAGAGGCTTTATATAATTTAAATCGTAGAAAGTCCAAGTCAAGTTTGGCCTTTTCAGATTTCTTACACAGTTTCTCCAAAGTTCTACATTTACTCAGAAATATCTCTTCCATAACGTAGACGTATAAGTTGGTGCAAGTGGTCGACACCCCTGGACCTCAGGCGCAGCAAGAACAGAAGGACGAAAAACCAGCAGTTAAAATCCATTTCAGAACAGAAGACCCAAGAGTCAGGCTCAGTACAGATGAACGGAGAAAGCAGGCAAGTCAGCCAAAGTGATAAAATGCACAGGGAGCAGGAGCAGGAACAAACATGGCGAAGTATTTTACACTATATTCCGACGCGTTTCGCATTCGGCAGAATGCATCTTCAGGGTCTGTATAATAATAATGACTAATATAAAATTAAATTGATTTGAAAATAGTCTAAAAATTATTTACAAACTAGTTAAAATGAAACCGAAACTTCACACATTGTAAAATATACACTAACAATTGATAAAACAACACGAGAAGTTAAAAGCACATACGTTAGTTAAAAGTTCAGATGGAAAGTTAAAAAAAAAAAACTAAATAAATAAATTAGTAAAACACAAAGTTAAAAAATATTTGAGGAGCACTGGGGGTCGACCTACCATGGTAAGATATAAATAAAAACTAAAAGAATGTACACAGAAACATAGGCTTAAGAAAGAAACAAGGGGGTGGAGGTGGGCTGGTTGTTCAACTGCGGAACAAGTTGTTTTAATAAAAAGGCTCTCCAGGATCAACAGTTCATTTGGGCTGGAGGTGTTTGACCAACAATTAGTAAAATCTTCATATTTGATATTAACTTTACATTTTTTGCTATGTTCACGTAATACTGGACTGTTCGGGATTTGATATTGTTGAACATCCAGTACGGAAAACTAACTCCCTTGTGGCAGTCTATGCGAACCCTCATCATCCTCTGAGAAGAACCCACGTAAGTTCCCAGACTACATCTGGGACAAGAATATTTGTACACTATACCAGAGGACATGAGGGGGCATAAACGATCTTTTAAATTTTGAACATGGATCCAATTGTTAGTGGATTGACCGGAATGAGTTTTACATTTAAATGCGCCAAAGTATTTTTGTACGATTCTTGTGAATTCGACCCTAAAGGAATTATCGTGTAAATATGGGAATCGGGCATAAAAAGGAAGCTTTGGAACATTAATTTCATTGGTTTTGTAACAAAATTCTTTATTAAGGACCTTGCAAATAATTCTGTTGACGAGCTTGGTGGGAAAGCAGTTATCGTTAAAATATGCTAAAAGAAAGGCAATTTCTTTATGAAATACGTGCCAGTTAGACGTAAGGGGGACGGCTCTATATACAAGGGTAAAAATTGAGTTAGATTTAAAATTACTAAAACAAAAGCTCTTCCTTTGGTGTTATGTATGGCCTACCCAAAATTCATAAACCTAGTGTTCCCCTCCGCCCTATTCTAGCGTCTTACAATACACCTAATTATCAACTTGTGAAATTTTTAGTCCCGTGCTTGAACCTTTAACTAAGAATCAATATACCGTTTCAAATTCAAAATCGTTTAAAAGAATCAGTACTTCCCCAAGATTCTGATACATTTATGGCGAGCTTTGATGTTGAATCCCTTTTTACCAATGTTCCTGTTAGGGAGACCATTAGCATAATTTTAGACAAGTTATTTCCCCAACCTGATTCGTACTTTTCGACAATTTTAACCGGTTCTACCTTTAAGTCTCTTTAGAATGGCGGTGCAAGACAACCGCCTTATTTTTAACAATAACTTATATAGACAAGTGGAGGGTATGGCTATGGGGTCTCCGTTAGGTCCTACCTTTTCCAATATCTTTATGTGCTCCCTGGAAGAGCGCTTTTTGGACGAGTGCCCTCTTTCCTTCCGCCCTTTATTTTATAGAAGATACGTTGACGACACCTTCACCCTTTTCAGGCGTAATTTTGATTACGATTTATTTTTAGAATTCATTAATTCATATCACCCAAATATTAAGTTTACCCTTGAAAGTGAAATGAACGACCGTCTTCCGTTTTTAGATGTAGAAGTATTTCGTGAAAAAACAGTAAGTTTAACACAACAATTTTTAGGAAAAAGACATTTACAGGTTTGGAACGAATTTCATAGCTTTTGTTTTAGTCATTTTAAATCTAACTCAATTTTTACCCTTGTATATAGAGCCGTCCCCCTTACGTCTAACTGGCACGTATTTCATAAAGAAATTGCCTTTCTTTTAGCATATTTTAACGATAACTGCTTTCCCACCAAGCTCGTCAACAGAATTATTTACAAGGTCCTTAATAAAGAATTTTGTTTCTACCAACGCCAATGTTAAAATAATGTTCCAAAGCTTCCTTTTATGGCCGATTCCCATATTTACACGATGATTCCTTTAGGGCCGAATTCACAAAAATCGTACAAAAATACTTTGGCGCATTAAATGTAAAACTCATTCCGGTCAATCCACTAACAATTGGATCCATGTTCAAATTTAAAGATCGTTATGGCCCCTCATGTCCTCTGGTATAGTGTGCAAATATTCTTGTCCCAGATGTAGTCTGGGAACTTACGTGGGTTCTTCTCAGAGGATGATGAGGGTTCGCATAGACTGCCACAATTGGGAGTTATTTCCGTACTGGATGTTCAATATCAATCCCCGAACAGTCCAGTATACGTGAACATAGCAAAAAATGTAAAGTTAATATCAAATATGAAGATTTTATTATTGTTGGTCAAACCTCCAGCCCAAATGAACTGTTGATCCTGGAGAGCCTTTTTATTAAACAACTTTTTCCGCAGTTGAACAACCAGACCACCTCCACCCCCTTGTTTCTTTCTTAAGCCTATGTTTCTGTGTACATTCTTTTAGTTTTTATTTATATCTTACCATGGTAGGTCGACCCCCAGTGCTCCTCAAACATTTTTTAACTTTGTATTTAACTAATTTATTTATTTAGTTTTTTGTTTTAACTTTCCATCTGAACTTTTAACTAATGTATGTGCTTTTAACTTCTCATGTTGTTTTATCAATTGTTAGTGTATTTTATCAATGTGTGAAGTTTCGGTTTTCATTTTAACTAGTTTGTAAATAATTTTTAGACTATTTTCAAATCAATTTAATTTATATTAGTCATTAAATTTTTATTTTACAGACCCTGAAGATGCATTCTGCCGAACGCGAAACGCGTCGGAATAAAGTGTAAAATACTTCGCCATGTTTGTTCCTGCGCCTGCTCCCTGTGCATTTTATATATATACATACATATATATATATATATATATATATATATATATATATATATATATATATACATATATATATATATCACATATTCTTGCAATTTGTATTTTTCCTAACTAATACTTACCTCGAACCATTGAAGTGGAGATTCCTGGATGTCGATCCAGTCTGACCAGAAAAAAACTGGTTATACGCCGCACCCAGGCCAGGCCTATGCCCTTAGGGGTCGAAGATCATGCTATCCTGCTGACCTGACGCCAGTCCTTACCTGCCCAACTTCAGGTGCCTCCCTAAGCTTTAGTGGGGCTAGACGAGAGGGAATATACTTTCATGGTTTGAGGTAAGTATCCGCTAGAAAAAAAATACAAATACCAGAATTCTTTGTGATTTGCTCCGATGCTGGGATACTTACCTTAAACCATCACAGTGGAGACTTACTCCTTAGGAGGAGGACGAAGGATAGTTGAGAATGGCCCCAAAGGTGCTTGGTCAGAGGGGGGGGGGGGGGGGGCGGGGGGCGGGTAACTGCTCCCCTTGGTACTCAACCCTGCTCCATTTATACTTGTGGGTTGGTCCTGAAGCGAGGCCTGTGCGGGCATAACCAGACCTTGACATGTAAAACCGTGGTTTGTACTGAACACCATACGCATTCCCGTGTATCTTACCTGAATATCCTGGATTCTTATCTTCCTCCGAAAGCCCAGGTAGGTTAAGGACAAGGATCAGGGGGGTATGAGAAGAGTCACACACTCACACACACTTCATACACACCGGGCCGTTCTCCCTGAGAGGGGTGAAGAGGGGTCCCAGCCTGTTGCTGGTCTGCCACCATGGGGCCGATCTCAAAGGCTTCAAGCAACATCCTCGTGCTGTCTGTCAGATAGTGGGCGGTGAACTTTGACTGTGTATTCCAGACTGCTGCCCTCAGGACCTGGTCCACTGCCATGTCTTTGAGAATGAAAGGGAAGCCCCAATCCCCCTGATGTCACGGGGCCTTGGCTCCCTTTGGAGGGGAAAGGCCCCCCTTCTTGTAGGCCCTCCTGATGATTTCTCTTAGCCAGAGATGGTGTTCTTGGAGGCTGCCTTCTTCTTCTCTTGCCCTGTGGTGAGAAAGAGGTTCTTGACCTCCGGCCTGAACCGAGCCATCCTCTCCAGGTACTTCCGTACTGCCCGCACCAGACAAAGGAGATCCTTACGCTGGTCCAAGGGTTCTGATTCTAGCCACGAAGGAGGTGACAAACCTGAATGAGAGTTCTTTCCACCCTTCGTGTGGGCCACTACGTATGACAGGCCGTGGAGTTCTCCCACCCTCTTCGTGGAGGCCAGAGCTAGTAGAAACACTGTCTTGAGGGTCAGCTCCCTATCCAGAATGTCCTTGAGGGCTCAAAAGGAGGCCGCCTCAGGACTCCAAGACTCTCGCGACATCCCAGCGGGGAACCAAGCCGGGCTTGGGGGGGGGGCACTTCTGCTCAAAGCTCCTTATGAGCAAGGACAGCAGTTTCGAGTTCCCCAGATCCACTCGTTTCTGGAGAAGACCTGGCAATGCAATGCCAGCCCTGGCTCCTTTGACCGCCGTATTGCCAGGCCTTCTGTCCAACCTCAGGTAGGTCAAGAATTCCGCAATGTCTGGGATCTTTGCTCTGGGGGGGGGGGGGTTTCCAGGGCCCCTCTCCCTACATCAATCCCCAAAAACCTTCCACTTTGCCTGGTAGATGGTTATAGGAGGACTCTCTGAGGTAACTGGACATATGAAGAGGCCACCCTCACTGAGAATCCTCTCCTGTTCAACAGCCGCTTGATAGTCTCCAGCCATGAAGGTAGAGGGCTGGAATGTTCCTGTGGAGCCTCCAAAGTGGGGCTGCTTCAACAGGTCTGGCCCAGGGGGGCAGCTCCCAAGGTGGTTGAGAGGCCAACTCTAGAAGGTCTGGGCCACCATGGAGCCACCAACATCATAGCCAAACCTTTTGCCTTCCTCAGATGGTTGAGAACCTGCCTGAGGATTCCGAAGGGAGGGAACGCATACATGTCCAGGCCGTCCCATGGGTGTTGGAACGCATCCTCCCAGAACGCGGCTGGGTCTGGCACCGGGGAGCAGTAGACTGGCAGTTTGGCATTTAGCCTTGTTTTGCAAACAGGTCCAGGGATGGGGACCCCCACTTCTCGATTAGTTCCCTTGCTATTTCGGGGTGTAGGGACCATTCGGTTACCACCACCTGACCCCGTCTGCTGAGGCCGTCGGCGATTACGTTCTTCTTGCCGGGAATGAACCTTGCCGTCAAGGAGGTTCCAAGGGTCTTCGGCCCAGCTCAAGAATCTCCACCTTCAAGCCGCATTAGATCCCGGGATCTCAGGCCCCCTACCTCTTGATGTAGGCGACCACCTTGGCATTGTCGCACATCAGAGACAGAGTGTCCCCTCACTTCCTCCTTGAAAGCATCCAGGGCTCTCTTCATTGCCAAGATCTCCAGCCTCTTTATGTGGAACATAAGAGTTGAGGACTGAAAGATCTATGACCGGTCGCCACCCGTCCCGAAGACTTCTCCACCAGGAAAAGGCGACTGAAGAACCCGGGGGAGTGGTCTACCACCTGCTGGAGGGCTCCCTTTTCCAGCAGTGCTTGGACTTCTAGCCTTAGGGCCTCCCTGTGAACGGAGTTCCAGGGCTGAGAAGACAGACTATCCAACTTCCCTGTCAGGAAAGGGATTTGGTAACCATCCCTGAGGACCTGGACTGCCCAGGGCTCGGCTCCATGATCCTCCCAGTTCTGCCAACAGCTCGAGAGGCAAGCCCCCACTGGTGGCGAAAGAAACGGTAGGGGGCCTCGACTCCTACTTTGTCCTAGGGAAGTGGTTGTTACCACCCCTTCTGGAAGCAGCGGGAGGTCTGGACCTGAATGGTGCCTGGGAAGGGGGGAGGGTCCTGGGAGGGC
Source organism: Macrobrachium nipponense (assembly GCF_015104395.2). Lineage (NCBI taxonomy): Eukaryota > Metazoa > Arthropoda > Malacostraca > Decapoda > Palaemonidae > Macrobrachium > Macrobrachium nipponense. Next base: position 21,295,672 of record NC_087210.1, read on the forward strand.
TAGACCCATGGTCTCCCCAGTTCCAAGGGGCCAACTTCACTGAGGTGGCGGCGAAAGGGTCCTATTCTGAGACTTCAGTCTCTCGTTGGATCTTTTAGGAGCTGACTGACGGAGGGAAGGGGCCCTACATACAATGGAGTCTTGGCTGGCCTTCCTCCACCGTTCCAAGGAATCCTCCACCAGCTTCTCCAGAAATAGAGCAGCCCCCTCCACTGGGGCGTTTCGAAGGGTCTTGAGCTCTCTCTGGAATGTTCCAGGGAGTTTGGTTAGAACGGATTCCCTCCTCCTCAAGACTCAGTTCACCCACAATGTGACCAGCTCAGTCGTGAGGAAGCCCAGGGACTTGCCTCCAGACAGAATCAGTTCCTTGTACTGGGCAAGTGAGGTTTCGTCCCTCAAGTCGTGGAGGGTGGGGAACTTGGCTACCATTCTGGACCACAGATCTGTCCATGAAGCCACATGTATAGAGGTCCAAGCTGTGACCTCCATGGCCATAGCCTCTTGGTGGGAGAAGGAGACTAGCCCTGACGCAAGCCTCTCTTCTGAGAGTCCGGGTGCCAGGGCGAACAAGTCACCCTCCAATGATTTGGAAGAAGGGGACTCCTTCTGGGGCATATAGCCTTCTCTGCCTCGGCTTAGATGCGGAAGTAGCCTACCCGCCGGAGTGTGTTTGCAGGGAGTTATTCAACCCCGCTATGAGCTTCTCCACCACCGCCAGGGCCTTCTTCAAGTTGGTGGACCTAGGGAGGCTGAGAGAGGGCTTGGGTTCCTCTGGGTCCCATAACAGAATGTCCACAGCCAAGGACCTGTTGTAGAACTTTCATCCACTGGGCCTAGTTCCTCCAGGGCTTTCTGGAGGTCCTCTTGGATGAAGGTCTCCTTCTCAGCGTTCCTCAACGGAGGAGAGACATCAGACCTCGCTCGGGAGGAGCTGGAGAATCTCCCTGGTAAGGGGCACCTAAACCCGGTTGCAAACCGTCTCCTGCAATAGGGATGCCCCGCATGCCTGGACCGCCCCGAGGCAGAGCTCGATCCTGAGCGGAGGGGGGGCTCTGAACCCCCTAAGGAGTTATCGGCCCCAGGCCCCATCCGGGAAGGTGACAAGAGCGTGGGGACACGGAAGAAGGGAGCCCACTCGGTCTTGGAGGACGACCCTATGGCTGACGAGACCGAGGCGGGATCCACTGGAACCGAGAAGGAGGCAAAGAGGGGCCAGCTGGGAACCTCCATGTGGAACCGTCATGGGGCCACTGGAGCGGGGGCCTCCCTCAGCGGAGGGGCGAAGGAGAACGCCGCCGCCTCTGGCGGGAGTTGTCCTGGCGCCTTTCACTCCTTCTACACCCTTTACGATCCCGGTTACGACGAGGAGAGTGGGAAGAGCCACTCGAGGATGAGGAGTAGCTGCTCTGCTACCTCTCCCATGACGGCATCCCTTCTTGGAGGAGCGTCTTTTTCCTATGGGAGATCTCTCCTCGAGGAGGAACTCAAAGAACTCACATCCTCGGACGAGTCCCGCCGTCTCTCGCTTCTCCTCCGGGGCTCCCGTCGAAGGGAGAGACCAGGGAGCCTTTTGGCCGCTTCAGGACACCCCCACCAAAGAGTGGCCACCCCAGAGAGCTGCTCCCAAGGCTCACCCGGCTCCTCCAGCCCTCTAGACAGGAAAGCATTGTCCTTCAGCAGGGATCTGCCCGGAGCAGGAGAGGGAAGGGCAGGAGCCAGGTGCGGCGGGTGACTTTGTGACTGGTACACCGGCCCGGCTCTGGCCGCGAGCGGTGCACTCTGCTCGAGAGCAGGGAGAGCCGCAGATGGGAGAGGTACAGCGGGGTGAGCCGTAGCGGGGGAGAGCTGTAGCGGGGAGAGCAGTAGTGGAAGCTCTGCAGTGGGGAGGACGACCCTCCCCTTGCACTGATGCTAAGAGAGAAGACCAGGATGGGGTGCCCTGTAACTGCAGCCACATCCAGC
>NC_087210.1:21298133-21305633 GCF_015104395.2 Macrobrachium nipponense
AACAATAACAAAAGCTCTGATTGGCTGTTCTGCCACTACGGTTATAACAATTGGTCTCGATGATAGGAATTCCTTGTAAAGGCTTTTCATAAAAATAGGCTGCTTAGATTGGCTGTCCAGCAGCATGGTTTTCATTATCCTCGATGATAGAATTTCTCATGAAGGGTTTCCAAAAACATTTAAAGCAATTTCCGACCATAATGGACGCAATGCATATCAGTATTCATTTAACCACATTTTCCCCGAGTGTTTGAGGAAAGGATTCCTATTTCAACTTGAGATTCGTTGGAAGTGACGCTTAAAAGGTTTATCGAGGAATGTACCCGGTTAAACTTGAGCAACAGAAAATGGCGATAAATACCGTTCTCCAAACTATACATCAAAAGAGACCAGATGGATTAAAGTCTGGAGGTTTTTCTGATCACTAATTTATATGAACAAGTTTCAAAATGGTCGGTTAAAGCTACAGAAGGAGGGGAACGTTTGTTGCATAAAAATTCATGGATATAATAATAAAAGGGGCAACTGAACTAGTTTCTACAGTACTTTGAAGATTTGTTGTATAAAGAAGACAGGAGAACACCAGCGTTAAATGGTATCCATTTCAAAAGGTTTAGGTAATTCTGAGGATGTCTTTAGATTCCAATTCTGAAAACTTAACGATGGCTGTTAACGGGAAATTGTCAAACCACAACAGAAGAAGGGATATTTTGAAGGACGGTCGCTGGTTTAGTGGAAAAGAATGGTAAAGACAGGGATGCATAATTTCTCCATGGCTTTTGTATTATCTTTATGAATGCGGCAGTAAGTTAAGTACATCTTACTTTCACCAGACCACTGAGCTGATCAACAGCTCTCCTAGGGCTAGCCCGAAGGATTAGATATTTTTATGTGGCTAGGAACCAATTGGTTACTTAGCAGCGAGACTACAGCTTCTTGTGGTATCCGAACCATATTAAATCGAGAAATGAATTTCTAATCACCAGAAATAAATTTATCAGATTCCTTGTTGGCAGAGCGGGGAAGCAAACTCGGACTATCATATCAGTAGGCGAACACGTAACCCACTCGTCCAACAAGGAACTAATGCAGCAATAAAGAGCTGTAGGGGCAAAGTAAATTTCTTAGTAAAAGATTCATACGTGGAGTGTAAAATGTTTATTATTTGCGAATGATAAGGTAATATATAAGAAAAGTCTAGAAAAGACTGAATGGACCACAGAAAAGATTTGGAAGTTTGATGCAGGAGGTGAAAGTTATGAGTAAATGTGAACAATGTTAAGGTTATTAGGGAGTAGAAAGAAAATGAGCGTTGGGATTGTTTGAGAATGGAGGTAATTGCAAGTATAATGAGAGAAGAGGAGAAAGATTCATTAACAGTAAGGGCTCGGTGATGTACCGGTCACGATCCCTCACGCGTAGACGGTTTCAGAAAAGGCGCTTACTAACGGATTACCAGAAGTTGCTTTACTATATTCGAAAGAAAAATTTTGAGAAACGGTCCAATTCTGGAAACTGCTGAAACGCTTCATAATAGTGAGAAAGCAAAAGAACGACACCATTAATCCGTAAGAGATGTTACCACCTGAAAAATATTTTGTTTAAGTACAATCGTAATATGAGACATATTTAATTTCAAAACAAGAGCAAACGAAATTAGCTGGAGCGAACACAAAAGGCTTAAATGAATACAGTATATGACACAGGTGACAGAATATATATTGCTGATTTTCTATAGAAGCGAACATTACACTGTAAGACATAGAATCGTCAAATACAACATATATAGGAAATCTAACAAACCCAGTTGAAAGAAATTTTACAAATTCGGGTTTCCGACTAAGGCTCGTAGCGTTCCAACCAACATGCCATCATAGCAGCGTAAAATTCAAGCAAGATCGTATAACGCAGTAAATTGGCTGGCAAGTCGTCATGCAGACGCACGAGTTTCAAAACCTGACTTTTGAGAGCGTCTCCCTGGATTCTGTTCGTTGTCCAAAACAGAGGCGCCTGTAATGGAACGCCGGAAACATACTTCAGCAAGGAATGGATGGGACTCGGGAAATGTCGATCGTCAGTCACTGAAAATTTCAGCAACAAAAAACAGAATTGCCTAAGAAAAGTGTCATGTTGGAACAAGGGCTTACACACTATAGCCTCTCTCTCTCTCTCTCTCTCTCTCTCTCTCTCTCTCTCTCTCTCTCTCTCTCTCTCGTTAGCATGTCAAAGAACAATAGCCAAGATTGGTTGATTAATGAAGATGACTGCAAGGAAAATAAGAAGGAAGGAAGAGGAATTTGAAATTGCAATGATGAAGGGAGGCGGAAGAGAAAGAGAAAAAGGAGAAAAAATTATGTGGGATGTAAAACATTTATCTTGGACGAGAAATGAGTACGAAAAAAAAAGACGTAAGGTAAGAAAATAGGAAACGGGACGAGAAAAGAAGAAAATAGGAAACGGGAGGAGAAAGGAAGAATATAAAAACAGAAGAAACTATGAATGAGTATAGAAAGATACAATAGCCACCTTACAAAAAAAAGTGCATAGAAACCAGTGTTTACGTTGAAGGGAAGAGAAAGGAAGAATGTAAAAACAGAAGAAATTATGAATGTGTATAAAAAAATACAATAGCCACCTCACTAAAGAATTTACATAGAAAACGAAGTGGCAGTTGAGGCCCATCCGAAGGATCTTGTCTTCGTCAGGTGTTGGGACGTGACTTGTAAGTTGATGAACTCGTCGCGCCCCTTGTGGGAGGCGCATCGTACCTCCGTTGAGGGCGACGAGTTTTTTTTTTTTTTTTTCTTGGTTATGGTCCTGTTCTTCTTCTCGGCATCTTTTTCCTCCAGGCGGCGAAGGCAGTCGGTGATGTATTCATGTTGTCCACGCCCTTGGGGGTTGTCTATTGCGCCATTTTCTTCGTCTGAGGCACGAGGGGGAGCTGCAACAGGGTCGCTACGACGGCGGAGGCCCTCCCACTCGGAGTATAAGCTGTCCTTTTCCTCGACGAGTGCGGCCTCTCTTGTTCCTTGGCGTGCAGTTGCCGTTGCAGCAAGGTCTCCTGAAGTCCTCCCGTGCCTGGTTCTCGCTGGGCGGTAGTAGGGTCATGTAGCCGAAAGAATGTGTATTTTGGTAGAAGACCCTCTTTTAGGCAAATGCTGTTAAAAAGGATGGCAGAATTAAGCGAGTTGATTTTATATATTGTTTTTTCTATTTTCCTTACAATTCGCTTCTCAGGCTCAGCGATGAGAAACAATCCTTCGGCGCCCCTGCAGGATCCCTTGAAGAAGACGAGTGTGGTCTACCGTTACACATGCCCCGTCCGAGGATGCCTCGGCAAATACGTCGGTATGACCTCCATGCGTTTCTCCAAGCGAATCTCCTGCCACGCCCAAGAAGGAGCCATATTCAACCACGCCAGGACTGCTCATAACAAACGGATAAGAAGAAATGATATTATCCCTAATATCACCATAATAGATCAAACAACGGATCCCCGACGTCTGCGCCTCCTAGAAGCCCTCCATATAGGCAAGGAGAAACCAAACTTAAATATCACTCAAAGAAACGTTTCTCCTTCCCACCCAGCCGCCCGGAGAGCAGCAAGCGACCACCGACGATGCCAGATAACCAGGAACCCCCACAGGATGATACGATTCCTGCTACAGACGGAATTCCTGACGTTCATCCCAGGCACGCCACTGTGGCGCTCGCACGAGAGAATACCCCGAGACCTTCAAGGCGAGATTCCACGGCTTCGCCCTACCCAAGACCGGCCCGACCAATGAGAATGCAACTCTAGGTCCGTGCCGCTATAAATACCGTTCCGCAAACTTTCTTGCTACAGTCACTTCAACCGACTCGTCAGAAGATGACCTACGAGAAGGTCGAAACGTCACGTGATACCAGCTATACCAGCACCAATACCAGCCCTTAAACCTAAGACGACCTCGGCCCGAACTGAACTACGCCTACGGGAATATACCAGCACTGACGACGATCCCTGCTTGACCTGGACCTGACATCTTGTTCTAATAAAAGATTCCTTCAGCATTTATAATTTTGAAAATTCCCAATATGAATATTGGCCAGTTACTCAGAAACATCGCTGATCCTGAGAAGCGAATTGTAAGGAAAATAGAAAAAACAATATATAAAATCAACTCGCTTAATTCTGCCATCCTTTTTAATAATAATAATAATAATAATAATAAAAACTTACGAAGAAAGGAATCTTAGTGATTTTACTAAAATTTTGAGGACAAGAAAAATATATTTGTGTTATTTCTTTTAATAATTTTATTTCCTCCGACGTTTCGACCTGCGATCTGGTGGTCACTGCAACAGCTAAATTAAGAAACAAGGCAAACAGGTATTTAGAGTACACAGGTGAGTTAAATCAACCAATTTGGTTTTAATAGATAATCCAACTTGTTTGCTAGATAAAAAGAACAGTTAAAAGAAAAAGGATAAAAAAGGCCTATGCATTTACTTTATACATTCACCAATGTTAAATCTAATCTTCTTCACTCACTCCCACTTTTTTTATCATCAGGGTTGGCAAATCTCAGTGCATAAAACTTATGTTGATTACTGTTTTAAGCTTTTTATGATTACTCTTCTCCGGGTTTTAAGACTTATATTCATGTGAATATCAAGGCATTGAAAACTCAACTATAAGGCACCCTTTTTCTATTGGGCCTGTACTTAGACTTAGAGGGCACCAGGAGTCTCACTTTTCATCTCAGTGACCTTTGAAAAACTATGGATATGACACTAATATCCGTCATTTTCGGTTATTTCTATGTCACCCCCTTCCCATATCTCCCATCCTTTCGGGGCGCTGAACTTGAACTTAAAAGGGTATCGTGAGTGTCACTAGTCATCTCATGACCTCAAAACTATGGAAATTAGACACTAATGTCTGTCGTTTTTGGTTATTTTTATAAGTCACACCCCCATTGTGACTTCGAAAAGTGTGGATTAGTGTTTTAGGTAATTTTTTATATTTCACACCCTTCCCATATCCCGTCCCCTATTTGCCTGCAGTTTTGTCGTACACCCACAGTCTTCTCTTCCAGATGGTAAGTCATATGCATGCAAAGTTTGATTTAATTTGATCATTGCATTTCGAAGTGTATGTGGCACATCATACATACACACACATACATATATCCATTTATATATATATATATATATATATATATATATATATATAGTATATATAGATGAATGTATTTTTTTTTTATTACTGTTCTCTTCTTACTAAACTACTGCTGTTTCTTCTTTCAAATAACCAATATATGAAACAGCATTCATCTCTGAATAATAATAAATTGTGAATATTTCACGGAGACGGTCTAATGATGTTTTGTATATTAGATTGTCATTTTAACAAGTGAAGGTGTCATTACATTACTCTATAACGAACTTAACTTACCCTCTCACAGAAACATACAAACACAGAACGCTCAGAAACTTTCAGAAAACCTTAAACAAAATTTTTAGTTACATGTACTGAATACCCGCAAATTTATGCTTTTATACTTTTATTTCAATAATAACTGGTTGTTTATGAATAAATGAGTGTGTGCGCTTGTTTGTCGCTGGAACGACACGCTGTTTTCTGTCCTGAAACACATCCCTGGATGATAACAACCCAGGTTCTAATTTTCTGTCCGGTTATGCGCTCACTGGACTCTCCTTCTTATGTCATTCTGAAACCTGCATATTTTTAAATGTTGGAGGTGAGAGCGGTTTGTATCGTTTTGCCTTCATGAATTGAATGTGTAAAATGTTTTGCCCGTTGTTTTTCTTCTTGTTTGTCGTTGCTCTTCTAATCTGTAGCAGCAAAACCACATTAATTTAAACTGGGACCGATTTAAAAAAAGAAATTAAACCTCGTGAGTTCCATTAACATTTGAATCATCTTTGCAACCAGTTTAGCTTCAGTTTATATAAACTGGTATAGCAACGATTATAGTTATCGTACTGAGGCAATAGTTTAAGCAATGATGATTACTTATTATCATTATTGCGTTTAAAACTAGTTAAAATTGTCATATAACTACAAAAGGCAGAAATGCACCTTGTTTAAATAAGAGAATGAAACTGAATTTTTACCAATTTATTACGTATTCATTTAATATTTGAATTCCCCATAAAAAATAAGAATTTAAAGTTATGTACATCTTGCAAACCGTGACAAGCATCAAACATCAGAACTAATTGCAAAAATGACCAACTTTTAATGATATAAACACTAAACACAAGGGCATAATTTTAGGAAAATTCGCTATGTGCGACGACAGTCACATATTTCATATATATATTACAACAGGGCAACAAATACGGCATTCCATTGCAGTTAGGGAATCCAAGCCTGGAATAGATAATGAGATATGAAACTTTCAGCCACGGACCGCTGGTGGCCTGGTTGTTGGCACCAATGGCGATGAAAGACGCATGATCAAGTCTAACTTTGACCTTACATAAGATCAAAGTTACTGGAGGACTAGAGGGTTGCAATATGTTATTTTTGATGATTGGAGGGTGGATCATCAACATAACAATTTGCAGCCCTCTAGCCTCAGTGGTTTTTAAGAGTTGAGTATTCGGACGGACAGACAAATAGCCAACTCAATAGTCTCTTTGGCAGATAATAAACTAGAAAGTATAGACAATATGGTGCGATAATAAAAAAACAAAGTGAAAACATTGGAGATCAGACTGATCGAACGACCATTGGACAATTGAAGAAATTATGAGTCGAATAATAAATGACAGAGCTTGAAAATTGATCGAAGCAAAAGATGTCTTCACATAGGTATGAGGAAAGTTTTACACAACAATTACCGGACTTCAAGCAGACTCCGAATTACAACGAGTGAAGTTATAAGTTTCCTTCATAAAAGTATTTAACGTTGCTTTTCAGTAATTCTGAATAGCACCAGAAAATAGATTCCACAAAAAAAAAAAAAAAAAAAAAACACACACACACACGCAAAAAAAAGAACACCGGAATATAATACACCATATGAAAAACCCAGTGGAAAAGAGTAAGGCAATATTAGATTGTGTAAGGAGTACACTCCGTTTCCGCTCAATAAAGTATTTCTTTTAAAGAATGTTACGAGGAACGTTATTGTTATGGCTGGAATACAGGTACGGTCGAGAGACTCAATAAAGTTCTAACTGCATCTACCTTTATCTCGAGGAGACTCGAAATAGGTAAAGAAAAGTCAATAATCTCCCAACCAGTGAAACTGGATTTTCTCTGAAAGAGCAGTGTGAGGAGAGGAAGCGATGGCTTCTGATCTCTTACGATCTCACTTTTGCAGTTTTCTTTTAATATATATTTTCGGTACCCCTTTTGTTACACTTCCGGTTGTTGTAGAATAGGGTACGAGTTTCAGTACAGTAAAAACACTCTCATATATGAAGAACTGATCACCTATTTCACATCTACTCGATAATGTTAAAAGGGGAAATGTTTTTGTC
>NC_087210.1:21308133-21330633 GCF_015104395.2 Macrobrachium nipponense
ATAAACGATCTTTAAATTTGAACATGGATCCAATTGTTAGTGGATTGACCAGAATGAGTTTTACATTTAATGCGCCAAAGTATTTTTGTACGATTTTTGTGAATTCGGCCCTAAAGGAATCATCGTGTAAATATGGGAATCGGGCATAAAAAGGAAGCTTTGGAACATTAATTTCATTGGTGTTGGTACAAAATTCTTTATTAAGGACCTTGTAAATAATTCTGTTGACGAGCTTGGTGGGAAAGCAGTTATCGTTAAAATATGCTAAAAGAAAGGCAATTTCTTTATGAAATACGTGCCAGTTAGACGTAAGGGGGACGGCTCTATATACAAGGGTAAAAATTGAGTTAGATTTAAAATGACTAAAACAAAAGCTATGAAAACGTTCCCAAACCTGTAAATTCTTTTCCTAAAAATTGTTGTGTTAAACTTACTGTTTTTCACGAATACTCTACATCTAAAAACGGAAGACGGTCGTTCATTTCACTTTCAAGGGTAAACTTAATATTTGGGTGATATGAATTAATGAATTCTAAAATAAATCGTAATCAAAAGTTACGCCTGAAAAGGGTGAAGGTGTCGTCAACGTATCTTCTATAAAATAAAGGGCGGAAGGAAAGAGGGCACTCGTCCAAAAAGCGCTCTTCCAGGGAGCACATAAAGATATTGGAAAAGGTAGGACCTAACGGAGACCCCATAGCCATACCCTCCACTTGTCTATATAAGTTATTGTTAAAAATAAAGGCGGTGTCTTGCACCGCCATTTCTAAAAGAGACTTAAAGGTAGAACGGTTAAAATTGTGAAAGTACGAATCAGGTTGGGGAAATAACTTGTCTAAAATTATGCTAATGGTCTCCCTAACAGGAACATTGGTAAAAAGGGATTCAACATCAAAGCTCGCCATAAATGTATCAGAATCTTGGGGGAGTACTGATCTTTAAAACGATTTTGAATTTGAAACGGTATAGATTCTTAGTTAAAGGTTCAAGCAACGGGACTAAAAATTTCGCAAGTTGATAATTAGGTGTATTGTAAGACGCTAGAATAGGGCGGAGGGGAACACTAAGTTTATGAATTTTGGGTAGGCCATACATGAACACCAAAGGAAGATCCGGTGGAAAACAGGTGACGATAAGTTTCTTCGTTAATGACATTATCTTTCTTCAGAGATCTCAGAAACTGGTTGATTTTATCTTCGGTACGAAAAATGCTTTGGTAGTCAGGTACACCTATCTTTATGAATTTAGTATGATCATTAAAGATAGTTTCCCATTTTCGAATTATAATCTGATTTATTGAGACTGACAGCCCCCTTCCCCTTATCTGGTTTCACAATTATGATGTCTTCACGCTTAGCCAATTTTTTATTAGATCAAAATCACATTTTTTGAAAAAAGGAGCCCAATTAGTTTTTAACTTTGAAAAAACACGTTGAGATTGACTAGATAATTCATTTTGTAAACCACTCAAATTGGCATTAAGAGGGAGGATTTCAACCTATGAAAAAATCGATTCTAATGGTAAGAAGAATTGGTTATATTTTGGCCTATAATTGGTAAACAAAAATCCAACCCAAAGGGACAGCAAAAATTCTTCTCTCTTGGATAAAATATAATTAGAAAAGTTGAAAACTGTTGCACGATTCTCACAAAATTTGGAGGAATGAAAACACCCATGCTTTTAAGTTTAATTGCCTATCCTGTGCCATATCAATAAAAGTTTTGTAAACTTTTCGTAAAAGACTACGGAATATAATACTGTCGATAAAAGAGAGGGAAGCTAAAATTTCTTTTCGTAAAAAACAATTTTGGGTTCATATTGGTCAACGAGTCTTTGTTTACATCTCATTTCTGCATACAATAATTGTTTGGTAGTTTTTTTGTAAATATGAGAAGAGTAGAGAGAGGCTTTATATAATTTAAATCGTATTAGAAAGTTAGGTATAATGCCATTGTTACTACAATACTGTAAAAAACAAAGGTCCAAGTCAAGTTTGGCCTTTTCAGATTTCTTTACACAGTTTCTCCAAAGTTCTACATTTACTCAGAATATCTCTTCCATAACGTAGACGTATAAGTTGGTGCAAGTGGTCGACACCCTGGACCTCAGGCGCAGCAAGAACAGAAGGACGAAAAACCAGCAGTTAAAATCCATTTCAGAACAGAAGACCCAAGAGTCAGGCTCAGTACAGATGAACGGAGAAAGCAGGCGAGTCAGCCAAAGTGATAAAATGCACAGGGAGCAGGAGCAGAAACAAACATGGCGAAGTATTTTACACTTTATTCCGACGCGTTTTCGCATTCGGCAGAATGCTCTTCAGGGTCTGTATAATAATAATGACTAATATAAATTAAAATTGATTTGAAAATAGTCTAAAAATTATTTACAAACTAGTTAAATGAAAACCGAAACTTCACATAGATAAAAATACACTAACAATTGATAAAACAACACGAGAAGTTAAAAGCACATACGTTAGTTAAAAGTTCAGATGGAAAGTTAAAAAAAAAAAAACAAATAAATAAATAAATTAGTAAAACACAAAGTTAAAAAATATTTGAGGAGCACTGGGGGTCGACCTACCATGGTAAGATATAAATAAAAACTAAAAGAATGTACACAGAAACATAGGCTTAAGAAAGAAACAAGTGGGTGGAGGTGGTCTGGTTGTTCAACTGCGGAACAAGTTGTTTAATAAAAAGGCTCTCCAGGATCAACAGTTCATTTGGGCTGGAGGTTTGACCAACAATAATAAAATCTTCATATTTGATATTAACTTTACATTTTTTGCTATGTTCACGTATACTGGACTGTTCGGGATTTGATATTGAACATCCAGTACGGAAAAAACTAACTCCCTTGTGGCAGTCTATGCGAACCCTCATCATCCTCTGAGAAGAACCCACGTAAGTTCCCAGACTACATCTGGGACAAGAATATTTGTACACTATACCAGAGGACATGAAGGGGCATAAAACGATCTTTAAATTTGAACATGGATCCAATTGTTAGTGGATTGACCGGAATGAGTTTTTACATTTAATGCGCCAAAGTATTTTTGTACGATTCTTGTGAATTCGGCCCTAAAGGAAATCATCGTGTAAATATGGGAATCGGGCATAAAAGGAAGCTTTGGAACATTAATTTCATTGGTTTTGTAACAAAATTCTTTATTAAGGACCTTGTAAATAATTCTGTTGACGAGCTTGGTGGGAAAGCAGTTATCGTTAAAAAATATGCTAAAAGAAAGGCAATTTTCTTTATGAAATACGTGCCAGTTAGACGTAAGGGGGACGGCTCTATAGGTACAAGGGCCAAGAGGCCACATTCCAAGCATGTGTTGTCTTTAGAGCAAGCAACCCCCCTACACAAATTACACAAAAAGTGAGGATCGATGAGAAGGGGCGAAAGAAATGCTCCACAAGCCCGGCCTTCAGGACCGTAGCAACAATGTTGAGGTTCCGAGGCAAACATCACACATACGATTCACACACGTACAAATAAACACACAAAGGACAAAGGAAATGGGCCAGACACCGGACGAGCAGGGGGTATGCACGTGCCTGCGACCAGAGAAGAACTAGAGTCAGGTCAGCAGGATAGCGTGGTCTTCGACCCCTAAGGGCATAGGCCTGGCCTGGGTGCGGCGTATAACCAGTTTTTTCTGGTCGGACCCGGATCGACATCCAGAAATCTCCACTGTAATAGTTCGAGGTAAGTATCCCACATCGGAACAAATATATATATGATATATGTATATATGAATCTATGTCTACATAGGCTAATTACGAATCTTGAATATATATCTTATTCAAAATAACGAAAAACCTAAGCTTGTTAATTGTAATTATGACTATGTAGTATATACAATGCTAAATCACGACAATGAAATTAATTAATACTAGGCTAACTCATTAATAAAAGTAATCTTTCACTTGAAAGTAAAGCGATAATGCAACAGTATTTATGTCATTTCATCTCAAGATAAATCAAAAGAGAACGTTTCAACATCCCACTGCCATTTTTCTTCTCCGTTTAGTGACAGCCAGAGGCGATAACGGGAAACCTTGTCCCTGGGAAAGTAATCCAGTGATTAATCGTGGCTTATTTTCTCCTGAGGCATGAATTACCGAGGCCGTAAAGCAAGCGGCTTAGAAATATAAAGAAGACCCACATCCTTTCCGCAATGGCTCATAATAAAAATACCTACAAAGTTGCCTCTTCTTGCTATCGTCCCTAGACCTTTTCCCTTTCATTAACTCCTACAGACTGTGGTGATCAGAGTCCTGTAAGTTTCTCGTTATGACAGTTGTGGGACGCTCTCCTAAACGAGATAATGAAGATGATCAAAAAACAGAGTCATTTAGGTAATAGAAACTTCAATGAATATGAATTTGATTTGATTTATATAGATTTTGGCATTATGGTAAGCACTTGGCCAACTAAGGCCATTCAGCGCTGAAACGGAAATTGACAGTAAAAGATTTGAAAGACATTAGGGAAGGAAAACCTCAAAGCACTTCCACTAGGAAACAATTGTTAGGACAGGGTGGACAGTAAGATGGAAGAGAATATGAAAGAGGTACAATAAAAGGAAAGAAAGTATATATATATATATATATATATATATGATATATATATATATATATATATATATATATATATATATATATATATATATATATATATATATATATATGAATAACTTGATCACGAAGTATATAAAACGTGATGCTATGTATAAATAAAGGTTTTTTCCCACGAAGGAAAAAATGAAAAAAGCGAGATAGCCAAGTACTTTCGGTCCTATTCGGACCCTTTACTCAGTAAAGGGTCCGAATAAGACCGAAAGTACTTGGCTATCTCGCTTTTTAATTTTTTCCTTCGTGGCAAGAAACCTTTATTTACATGTTTCTTTATATCAATAACCAATTATTCACTATAAGTGAGTGTCTTAGGAAGTGTTACGGTATTATTAAACAAGTATTTTCAGCTGATGCGTTACTTGGGTACCTCCCACAACACTAGGTCAACCCAAGGATTATAATGAGATACTAATGGTGTTAATGAAAACCGTCCATGTAACCCTTTCTCCTTGCGGTATATAACCTAATTTTGCTTGTCCGTATCAACAAAATGATATGTAATTTTCTTTTCATAAACAACAAAATGATATGTAATTTTCTAAATTTAGTGGATTTTGCTACATTCCTTTGGGGACATGAGAACATTCGTAAATCCACCAGATACTGACATAAGTCCATATTGTGTCTATATGTTTGCATTAATTCAAAATTTCCAAAAGCAATTTAAAAGTTAGCCGAGTACAAACTACATATAGTAGTTTATTTCCTTTCCTGTAAGTTACTGAGAGAGTTAAAATCAAATTGATGGAAATTGCGCCTTTATTTTGACGTCAGCACTCTTAGAGACACTTGAATTTTGATATAACATTTTACCCAATGGCAAGTATGACCACTTTGCATAAATAAAAAATGCCTTCATTTTTGTTTTGTTTGGTTTCAAAGTGATTATGAAGTAAAATATTTTTTTTTTTTCAGTCAAGATTTTCAGGAAGAGAATTTCAACATCATTTTCTTTTCACATAAATACATGAAATCGGCACCACGAAGATGAATTAACTGAATATCAGTATAACAAAGGGTCCGTTATGAAACCGCTAGTGATAAAATTCTGGCTAGAAAAGTCAGCTCTTTTGAGCAGTGATCATAATTTATACTATGAAAACCGTGATCAGTTTAAATTTTAAATTGTTTTAATATACAGCATGCAGTGTGCAGTCCTCAACAGGAAATCAGTCCATAGCTGGAAGCTGTGTTGAGGTCACACCTGAAATTATCTTTTCGGCAAAAGAATACAGAGATGAATGATCAAAATATTGGAGTAATTACTTAAGAATAACTCGAAACAAATTGGCTATCACTGGAATGAAAACTTTTACGGCTTTACATTTAATTTGACAGTAACTGGAAAATGGTTTGTAGGAATTCTCTCTCTCTCTCTCTCTCTCTCTCTCTCTCTCTCTCTCTCTCTCTCTGTGATGGAAGGGTTCCGCTTCATTATAACCACTATGCACAGAGTTACATCTCGAACTAATCCGCTGAGGCCATTCTGAATAGTTTCTCTATTCCCGTCCTCTCCCCTCGAGTGAAATCTCCTCACAAAATCTCCTCACAGCATCAACCGCTGTGTATAAGAATCAAGCACAGTACCTGCTCCGGTTCATATCAAAGCCAGCTTTTCTTGCAAGCAACTGTGTAACTATGAACAGAATAACGGATTGTTTTGTGAAGGAGATACAAAAACAAATAACAAGTCTGCTTCGCGTACATTCACACAAAATTAGCGTTTTAGTGCATAATTCCCTAGTATTGCTAATCCTCTTACGTAAAGCAATCGAAAAATGAATCTTCATAAGGAAATTGATGGTAAACATATAAAAAAACAATTAAACGCTTTTCAAAATATGTTTGCCAAATAAGCACAAGCCTTCAAGCACTATGCTTGGCTATTCTAGAAAGAAAATAATTACACTATATATATATATATATATATATATATATATATATATATATATATATATATATATATATATATATATATATGATATATGATACAGAGACCAGATTTCCTTCAAGAAAGGAAATTGCATCTCAAACTACGTGGATGAGAATTGCATAATTTTAATGTTAACAAATACTATAAAAACTATCCAATAGATTGAAACTGCAGTCTCGATGAAAGCACTCTGAACCAAGAAACATCTAATTTCCCTCTGACCTTTCCCAATTAGTAAAGCTAAATTAAAAGATCCAATTTAGACTAGTACATAATATAATGTGTAAGTAAATAAATAGCCATAATCTATTTATTTATCGGCAATTTTAGAATCACTGACATACGGATAAAATGATTTCACCAGAATTTATAATTCCAAATATCATCGAGAAATTTACGATGTTATTAAGTAATTATGTATAAATTAGAGCGACGCTATCCTTCCATGATTTATTTCATGTTATGATAGTTCCAAAATGTAACCGATTATTGTTGTTTTTCTAAGCTATAAAGAAAGTAGTGCGCACACACTCTCTGAACCAGATTTAGTTTAATCACTGTAATCTTGGGTCCGGTAAATTGTATATTCGCGAATAAATGGAGTCTAACGAAGGATTTTAGTGTCTAAAGGCATTTCCGTAATGAAGTTCAGCAACGCTGTCACTTACATAGACTGTACATTTGCACTGTTTATCGAAAGACAAAATATATCGCACCAAATATTCTTTGACGATAATACCCGAAGAGAGAACTTCTACTGATTAAAAGTAAAATGATTGCCATTCAAAACATACGCTGGAATAAATGCCGCTAAGTTGTTGTACTCTACATAAGGAGCTTAGTCTTCATGGCACTCAAAGAAATCACGACAGAAAAGCTGCGTTGCGGGGACAAGGGAAAGATACAAGAGAAATGTGAGGACTATATCGAAAATGCTTTCATTCAGTCCGTCACGATGGAAAGCAAAAGACGAACATAGCATAGCAATATGCAAACATCAGCTCATTTGTCCACACCTAAAATATGAAAATTATGAATATACGTGTTTCGTAGACGTATGTAAAAGCAATTCATCGCTAAGAATTTTGATACATAAGTTAGGATATGTCATTACCAAGGAAGACATAGGCTTCCATTTCCGGACCACCTTCCGCAGTTCCTTCGCAAGGAAAACCGCAACTTATCACAAAGAGGTGAGGAAACAATCTCAGATTATATATATATATATATATATATATATATATATATATATATATATATATCTTATATATACATATATATAAATAATATATATATATATATATATATATATATATATATATATATATATATATATATATATATATATATATATATATATATATATATATATATATATATAAAAGGCCCATTAAAACACTTTGGTTTAAAACTAAGGACTATACTTCGGTGGGCTGACTTCCACCCTTATCCGAAATGTGGTCCTTAGTTTTAAACCAGAGGGGTTTCATGGGCCTTTTATACACACACCCAGAAACACCCACATATACACACACATAACACACACACACACACGACACCCACACACATATATATTAATATATATATATATATATATATATATATATCTATATATAGATTATATATATATATATATATATATATATTTATATATATATATAATAATATATATATATATATATATATATATATATATATATATATAATATATATATATGATATATTATATATATATGAATAACTTGATCACGAAGTATATAAAACGTGATGCTATGTATATATAAAGGTTTTTTGCCACGAAGGAAAATTAAAAAGCGAGATAGCCAAGAACTTTCGGTCTAGCACGACCCTTTACTAAGGCATAACTGATTTTACAGTGGAAAAACATAGTAAAAGTAGGCTTAATATCCAAACGACATTACAAGATTAGCAATAAGGTCGATTTCACTCTACAGAAAAGAGGAAACGCCTGAGGGCAAGATTAGCGATTTTTAGGCAGCCACTCCTTGGAGGAGCAAAACACCAAGGAGGCATATACAACTTATTACCATGAAATTTACAAAAAAGTTCCCCAAAAAAATGATTAAAAAGACGAAAAAAGGATATAAATATATCAAGCAAGAGAGCGGAGAGAGAGAGATCGGAGAGAGAGAGAAAAGCGAGAAAGCCGAGAGAGAGAGAGATAATAACTATATCGGGTGGGACTAATTAATTAGTAGTTCGTTTATTTTAAGGTCCTTCATAAACATCTTACAAATATATGGGTCCAAATGGTACAATCCCAGACTAAGATTTAGGATGTTTTTATTAGTGATTTGTATAATTGCTGATTCCAGTAAATTTCTTGAAACATAATCATTAGATCTAGCAATTACAGAGGCATCGTCCCAATTAATACAATGAGATTTTTCACATCAGAAGGATAAATAAACAGTGCATTGCCAGTCTGGGCTGTTCTTCACTGAATATATGCTGCTTAATACGTACAAAAATTTTTACTTGATTGACCAACGTAAAAAGATAGGCAATCTTTACAAGGAATTTTGTAAATGATGTTATTTGTTACGGGACTATTCTTAATTAACATATCTTTAATGATATTGTTATAAGAGAACACTACATTAACATTAAACGATTTAAATATTGATCTTATGGTTTCAAAACCACGAAAGTAAGGCAAGCTAAGTACATTTTTAGGTTTTTCATTTTCATTAATAGCAACATTATAAAACTTTTTGTGAGCTTTTTCATGACATAAATCAATTATATGAGGTGTAGCAGAGATCATTTCCTATCTTTTTTGTTTTATGTATTCTATTTCTTGGTCAATATATTGTGGACTCGTGATACGCAAAGCACGTAGGAACATAGAAGAAAAAATTGAAATTATAATATTAAAATTCGCTAATCTTGCCCTCAGTCGTTTCCTCGTTTCTGTAGAATGAAATCGACCTTATTGCTAATCTTGTAATGTCAGTTTGGATATTAAGCGTAGTTTTGCTATGTTTTTATCCTCTGTATGATCAGTATGCGCCGTAGTAAAAGGGTCGTGCTTTAGCTTACCGTCCGACCAAAGTTCTTGGCTATCTCGCTTTTCAATTTTCCTTTGTGGCAAAAAAACCTTTATATGATAATATATATATATATATATATATATATATATATATATATATATATATATATATATATATATATATTCAACAGGCGGAGGTTTCCCCCTAAACCCAACTATACATGAAGGCAGGGGGAAGCACACCAACAGGTTTCAAGGAACTCATTTTGGTTATTTAGTTGCAACATTTCGCAGCCAACCAGCAGGCCTCATTTTCAAGCTAAAAAGTTAACAGTATCTAATAGTACAATAAAGTTAAGCTACAATATTAAAGTACACAATGTAAGGTACAATAAAACGATCACAGTTAAAAATACAAAAAAGGACCAACCGTTGAGTGTGAAGACAGAGAAAGGACCAACAAAAAACGTAAACAGTTCCCGAGAGGTAAAGAGGTGTGGGCGTGACATGGGTGTTCAGTGAGGGGACCAGTTTTTTTATTAATAAACGATGATTGATTAATTGCTAAAACAACCTTACGATTGGAAGCTCTGCCCAAAACCTCAAAGTCCTTGCACTGAATAGAATAACCTACATTTATCGGTAGGATCCCTTATGTGGGAAAATTCGGATTCGAAAGCTTAGTGCCAGTTCTATAGCTGACAGCTCTATGACTGTCGATTCGGACCTTAAAGTAACCTATGTAAACGATCCAATATAGGTTCCTCGATTACATCGAGGACAAGTAAATTGATCCAAACGGTCCTTGAAGCCGAATATGGGTAGCCTTTTCAGCTTCAAGGACCGTTTGGATCCATTGATGACCTCATGTTTTATTTACAAATTTACTTGAACTCGATGTAATCGAGGAACCTATATTGGATCGACACATAGGTTACTTAGGTCCGAATCGACAGTCATAGAGCTGTCAGCTATAGAACTGGTTGCACTAAGCTTTCGAATCCCGAATTTTTCCACATAAGGGATCATACCGATAAATGTAGGTATTCTATTCAGTACATATATATATATATATATATATATATATATATATATATATATATATATATATATATATATATAACGCCATCAGAGTACACATTGCTTCCTCGTTAGTTGAAAGATTTTGGATTACTCAAACTAGCAAAGAAGAGGGGAGAGAATTCCATTGAATGATGGTGAAGATAAAGGGACCACTAATGAACCGATCAATATGAAGAATATATATCTCAGCTAAATAAAGGCTGGAAAAATTTCTGGCTATTTATTATGAAGTTACTTTGCCAGATGATAGATGAACTACATTATTGTTTTTACTATATTGCTGCGCAGTAGATTATCGAGATTTTTCCCATGCCAAGAAATCCTTTCATGAACGACATAAAAGAAAAAACTAGTAGATTTCTTCAACATATAGAATTAAATGGCATTTAGAATCACTATTTATCGAAAAGGTTAGATATATTTTATAGATTAAAAAAGAAAGATCGACAAATATACAGCCAGGGTAGAGGGACAGAAACTTACTGCAACGCCATTCATTTCAACTGAGAAATTACAGCACTCCATTTCAATAATATAAAGATATTTTACACAAGAGAGTAAAATTGCAGCGTACCTAACCATAAATATTTTCATAAGGCGCCAATAGCATTAAGAAATGCAATTTAACTTAATCCAGATTATTTGTCCAGGCCATTTATGAAATGCCCTGTATTTTTCTGCGCATTTAAAGAAAGATCTTCACAAAATTATATAAAAGTATTCCACTACTTCTTCCAAAATTTTATTTTTCAACACCTAAAACAATGTTTAAATGCGCTATGGTGACGAAATACATCCTAAAAATATCAATATCAACAATCTAAATAATGAATTTTACTAAGAGTAATTTGAAATTAATAGGTGCCAAATTCTAGGGCTCAAATTGATGGAAACAATCCGAACGCGCCAAGGAAAAACAATAAGCAATGCTAAATGAAGAATTGAAATAGAATAAATCCCGCGCAGTTAAGAGCGACACAATGTTCAAGATAACTTTGCAAAATATATGATGAATATGAGTTCATTACTCTGTAGTTAGAATAACTAAAGTTAACAACTACTTTTCACGAGGAGCTACCAAATATTTAGCAAATAGGAAAAGAAAAAAAAAAAAGATAGCACCAGTATTTTCCGAGATCAAGCGTTGTGCAAAGCTGATCCCTCACCGGAAAGACTTGACCGGCACCGAGACTCCATCCGGATCATGGCATCGCTCAATGGAGCGGAGGAAAGGGGGTCGGGGTGAGAGGACAGACGCCCAACAGATTCGGAAGAAGAAAGGTGGTGTTGAGACAGGAAAATAATACTGTTTCTACAATGGCCGGCGTAAATGGGAAGAAAACGTATATGGTAAAGCAGGAAACCACATATGCAATGACGTTGAAAGTTGAAATTTTTTATTTTTTTGTAAATACCTTTCGGCAAGACAATCCCATTTCGGGTTTATTGACTCATTTTCAAACGAATTTTTGAATTTCTGAACTAAAAAAGCAAGAGATGTTCACTACTATACAAACATTCTACGAGAATTGGAAGAATTTGTCCTATGATTAAACACGCATTTCACCTAATGGAAACAGGAATCAACTAGAGATTTAACTCAGAACAATACTTGTAATTCCTGAGATGTCTGCAAGCGGTTAAGTGTCCCATTCCCTTTTGGTTTTAAAAATGACTTATAATGTAACAACAGGACCACTTTTTAACCATAGTTAGAAAATACAGGGGTCCTTGAGCACAGTCTTTGATTTTTGGTTTTTTTTTTTTTTATATTCAAGAGACTACAATACATAACGAGCGAGTTGGAAAGAATTAACAGCGAATGCTTCTTCTCAGTGATTCTTTGATTCTTGCTTCGACTATTGGAGTCTGGAGAGCCTCTTCACAGCCCTGAATAATTTGGCGGTCAAGAAGATGGATTGAAAATGGCCGAAGGAAGTGGGAAGTGCCTGCACCTCCGATTCAGTAGGCGAGAAGTTCATGAAAGAAGGAAACAGAGATAATCCCCTATTATAAGTAGAAAGGGTAATCCAAAAGAACAATTTATCCGTCGTAAGTAAATGTGATCCGAAAACTTTGCAAAATTATCCAACATCCCTCGTGTTATGATGACTCCTTTTGCTAAAAATATTCACGGTTGTTTTTGCAACTCAAAACAACCGAAAAATGTTGAGCATTTGATATGGGATATCTAATTAATCTGGTCTGTTGTGGCAAAACCCCGTGGCGGAATTAGAGAACTCTGAAATTCTCACATGAATAAATTACAGGAGCTGGGATATGACTATATGACTATATATCAATATTATTCAAGTATTCGACAAGCATGTATGCCATTAATGTCAATCCTTGGACTCCTGTGAGCCAGCCAAGAAGCAAGTGCAATGTTACAACTGGTAGACATTGGTAAGCGTCAAAGAAGGATCAGGGTTGGTCAGTCATATATCAGTGGTCACCCTCTTATAAGGATGTTGTCAGAATTCCATGTTTTCTCGTTTATCACACAGCACCATAAAAACCCAATATATATATATATATATATATATATCTATATATGCTAATTATATCAATAATAATAAATATATATAATATTATATATTATAAAAAGACATTAATGCTGCACTACCAGATATTGAACTGAACAACATTATATAGCTTAGATACATAACGAGTTCATATACACTTGGATACTAAATTTGGAGAATTAACCATATGAATGAAAAATAATGATAAACAGACAAAGCATCACCTAAAATTGATTCTTTCGATTCGTTTCCTTGTTCATCTCTGAATGACGAGCCGCAAGAAGCATCCAACTACTTTGTTTTCAACAAACAAGACTATTTCTAACATCGACTGTTATAGTTAAGCGGTCTTTATTGTGCTATACTGGGATCTTCATAGTTACAGCAAAAAGTTACAGCAACCACATGTCACTTGCATTAAGAAGATGTGCATATCCAGCTCCATCAGGTGCGCAAAAAAGCAATTCTTTATAAGTAGACACTCTAGAGGCTCGAGGATTACATTATATTTCCTTCCAGCAACTTTGGAGTTCACAATGTGTGTCCTTTAAGTAGTTGTTTGGAATTTCATAATGTAACTGGTGTAACTAATTGGCGGTAAAGTTTACACCACAAATCATTTCACAATTGCATCTCCTAATACGTCAGAATTTAAATACAAAAAAAAATCTAATTCAATTAATTCTGAAAATGAGTTAACATTTCCCGAAATTATTAATGTAGGCAATGCATCACGATTCAATGAGAAAATGGATGAATTTCATGTATTAAGAAAATTTTCTTCTGACGGCCAAAGAAAATTTTTCACAAACTTCATTTTAATATGGCTAACTTGTGAACAGCTGTATGGATGAAAAATTCCAGGCAGATGGAGAAGTATTTCACCGATTTTCTATCAAAACCAGGAGACAAAACAACAGTAACTTGCTTTATCCATCAAACTATCTTGTACTGTAAAATAAATTGCGCTCAAGCAACAACTGGAAAGACCGATTATTAGGGGGGGGCCAGGGGCAATATAAAAAAAAAAACCCTCCAACAAAAATTTCAGCATAAAAGAATTGAGGAGATGCGAAGTCATAATGAAATATTTGTAGATATTACAGAAAGGCAGGTTTGTTTATTCTTTTATTGGTGGCAGAACGTTAATTATCCGGCCTTCATAAAATCGATAAAATGACAGAAAATGAGCGGTTTAGTCATAAATGTTTCAGAATCAATATTCCATGAGTAAAAATGAAACTGTTCGATTTTAAGATACTCTGGAGAAAAAAACGTACTTTGAAAGCACCCTTTAATTGTTTCACAACCCTGTAAGGTTGCTTAACGGTTCAGCCCCCAGAGTGATATGTTTCTCTGATACGGACTATTTTTTTGCAAGATTGCAAATGAATGTATGAAATAAATCATGGTAAAAATAAAGTCGAATATTAGGCTAAAATAAATTAAAAGTGATGATCATTCCATAGTAAGGAAATTTTATTTCAAAACCCTTACAAGATCATACTGAGAGACGAATGGCTCTTTTGAAATTACTCAAATATGCTACAGAACTTGCGAAGTGGATTTAGGAAGAACGAATAATGAATGCAAGAATATGGACGTACTTGATTTCAACAAAATTCAACTCAGAGAATGTCACTCAGTGAACTTCATTTTTCACAAAAAATAAACACAGCAGTAACATGACTGGAGCCGTTATGGAGTGACTCAGTCAGTCAAGAAGAGAGATTCTAGAACAAAGAAAATTACATTTGTTTATGCTTTTAAAAAATAATCAGTTCGGGGATTTCCTTTCTCTCCTTCCGTAGCAGATGGCAGGTGAAGCATCAGTTGATTTTCTTTATTTCACTTCTAGACCTAAAATGATTTATACTTAGACTTCTCGAACTCACAAAAACGTACGAACAGGATTAACTTTAGCGATACATAATCATATAATTGCATTTGTATATACATAATAGACATAATTTTGTGTGTGTTTCTAAACAACACAGAAAGACACAGACAAACACAAGCATGTGTATATATATATATATATATATATATATATATATATATATATATATATATATATATATATATATATATTGATATGATTTTTTGGATGTGTGTGTGTGTGTGCGTCTGTGTTTGCGAGTGTTTGGGTGTGTTGAGGTGTGGTGTGTGTGTGTGTTTGTGGTGGGGTGTGTGTTGTGTTTGTTTGCGTGTACGAGAGAGAGCGATGAGAGAGACGAGGAGAGATAGAGAGAGAGACCGACTGACGCCCCTAGGTGTAAAAAACACACTATTTAAAGAATTTTCATTCATGTTTTATATATACGTGAGGAAACTACATTTCAGACCAAAATAATATTTTTGACACCACAGACTGGGTCATCTTATGTAATTCGAGAGATATAGATTTAAAGACATACTTATCAAGAATGTTTTAGAAATATGTATTAAGAATGCTTTAAAGACAATTACTAATTTTATAAATTCTGCCAATATCTTATCGTGAATTTTTAAAGTTAAGAGACGACTCTGAGAGAGAGAAATATCCATTCGCCATCAAAGGTAAAAAATTGAACGAAGAAATTTCCCCCCCCCCCCCCTCCATTTGGTACATAATATGAATCCCCTTTCAAACAGAAAAAAAAAAATGGTCAGAGTTTATAAGGGTCAAGATTTACAGAGGAATCGTAACTATTAACTATATAAAACATAATATGGTGACTTCAATAAGCAAAATCAGCAGAGATGATGTGAAAGACCTGTGACCGTTCATGAAGTCCTGTCGGTGGAGACTCCGAGGATCCTTCGCTGGGTTCAGAGTCTCCAGGAAGGATTCCAGCTTTGAGTCACCGAAACTCGCTTAAGGTGACTTCGCTTACCTACATTTTTTTTTTTTTTATCGTTTTACACCTCTTTTGGTGTGTGCATGTATGTGTATAGTATACATTAATTGTTGAATAGAGTTGTAAAAATGAAAACAAATATTGATAACAAGTCACCTTAGCGAGTTCGGATACCTGGAAGGCTGGAGTCCTTCCTGGGCTCTGAATCCTGAGAAGGATCGTCCGGAGTTCTCCACCGAGAGGGCTTCGATGACGTCACAGATCTTTAAATCCTCTGTGCCCTTGCTTATTAAATCACCATAATTATGTTTTATTTAGTTAATAGTTTACGATTCCTCCATGAATCTTGACTCTTATAAAAACTGACGATTTTTCTGTTGAAAGGTGATTCATATTAGTACCAAATGGAAGGAATTTTCCTTCAGTTTTTGACCTTTGATGGCGCAAGGAGATTCCTCTCTCTAAGAGTCTGTCACTCAAATTAAAAAATTAACTGAAAATGACCTAACGGCAGAATTTAAAAATGGGTAATTGTATTTAAAGCATTCTTAATATAGATTTCTAAAACATTCATGATAATACTATGTGTTTAATTTTATATCTCTCGAATTTACATAAGATGACCCAGTCTGTGGTTTCAAAAATATTATTTCCATTGAATCTCTAGTTACCCCACCAGTGGCCAAAAAATAATGAATAAAATCTTTAAATTAACTGTGTTTTTTATTAACCTACCGGGCCGTCAGTCTCTCTCTCTCTCTCCGTCGCGCGCTCTCTCGTATACACATACATACATACTACACACACACACACACACACACACATCATATCAAATATATAAATATATATATATATATATATATATATATATATATATATATATATATATATATATATGGAGACGTCCAAATTACTGAAAACAATTGCACACTGGTAAGGAAATAAAAAAGATAATGCAAGTAAGACACTTTTTTTTGGATAGAAAACAAATTGATGTGTATCGTAATAAAAAAAAGTTTTATAATCACGACTTCATCCGAAACTTAAAGCAAAAATAAGAAAAATAAAATAAAAAACAACAGAGCAATAATAGAGAATTTAAAAACAAGAAATGAGAGTAATAGTAAAGAACAGATCATACGCCAATCATTAGAGCGAATCTTCCCTCTGATGATGATGCAAATGATCATCTGGTCTCATTTTTGAAATTGCTTTAACTTCCTTGTGGTCATTTCGATGATTTGATCTCATCTGGGACAATGGAGCCGGCCTATTGGAATCCAAATACCAGGAATTCACGACAATGAGATGTATGATTAGGTGTTGTAATGGTGGGTTTTTTGGTATAATGAATGAATGGATTATTAGTTACAATGATGACTCGGTTATGTCTTGAGTTAATTCTGAAAACGAGACCGACAAAAGAGGACAAGAATTTTTACAACAAAATTATTGTTTTAAAATAACTATTTTTTTTTTGTTGTTTGAAGAAATATAATTCCTCCCAGACGTTTTAAAAGTCAACTTTTGTTAATCTCAAAAGGAAAAATGTTTATATTAACAAAACCCCAAGGAAAAAACTGCTGGTACGATCTCCAAAGCACAAATACTGATAGATAAGTAGAGTAAAATTTGCAGAAACATAAAAATATTAACCACCAGTCCAGAAATGAATAGTAAAGTAAGCAGTTTTTGGTATTCATACCCGCTGCTACAGAACGCTGGTGCTGATCCTATGTGCCTTTACCATCTTCCTTCACTCCCAAAAAATAAAGCTTCAGCGGTAATCTTGCAGCCTTATCACAGTACCCAAAGAGGTTACATAATCACAATTTAACTTCAGCGAGGGATAAATGCCGTATAATGTGAAAAAATAATTGTACGTAGATTAATGCACATCAGAAATATTGAACAGTCATGAAAGGAAAAAGCTTTCCTTTAACTGAATTAACCAGTTAAGGTTTCTCTGCTCCTGACTTCCTTTATTACGGTTATCAGTTTTTTTCTCATTCTGCACTTGGGGAATCAGGAGGAAAAAAATAGGAGGGGAAATGCAAGAGTATATTAAACAGTTATCGCTATCAAAAAGGTCTCCGGCATTTCAGTAGTAAGACGCGGTACCCAGAATTGAGAAGTCATGGCTAACGCTAAGTTTGAAGACAAAATAAGGAAGGTTAGATATTTAAATCACAATGAATTCCACTCCAAATGGAAAACAGCTTTTCGAACGTAACTTCAAATATCATATAAACAACTCTGTTTCATGCTGCCATGATCTAGTCTCTTGCCGAGGACTTGATTACAGTATCATCTTAGTGACAGAGACTATAAAACTTGGTTGCCTTTGCCAGTAAAGATTCATGGAGAGAGAGAGAGAGAGAGAGAGAGAGAGAAACTTATTCAGAATTAATAAAAATTATTAGACACTTATGAAAAACTCCATTAAAATCAACGACGAAAACACAAATCATCTTCATCTGTTCTAACATATACTTCGCTATAATAAAAAATGTCAAAGAGTTTTTAGAACTATCGAAACATATGATAATAACATCAAATATGGTTCAATAGCTACATGAAATAACCTTTCTTCTTTTTCACTTCGTTTTTTATTTTCTGCCAGATGCGTTGCATGAACCGACATCGAAGCCTTCTATAAATAAGTTAGTAAAAGTGATATAGAAAATGTCACAGTTGTCGAGATAACCTCACTGAGTGTTGAATCTCTTAGACACTAGGCCTGCAAATCTCAAGTGTAATTAGGACAAAGCCTTAAACCTTCGATCTATCATGTGCTGGCCACGAAAAAAACACTAATTTATTGATGCCTCAGATGTTCAAGGAAAGTGTTACTTGTTAGTGAATTGGAATTGTTTTGATGTTAACAGAAGAATGAGGATCCAAACACGGGGAATGGCTCTGAAGGGAATCAGCGGGATGAATAAAAGGAATAATCAAAGGAGGCAGAGGAGGAGAGTCTGGAAATGGGGAAGATTCTCGTAGAAAAAAAAAAAAAAAAAAATAATAACTTGAAGCGGCATAAAGCCTCCATTTGTGAAGAGGTTAGCTTCCTGTGGGCCCCGTCGGAAGAAACGTGGAAAATCTCCTTTAGTCTGTGTTAAGGGAGACGTGGAGGATAAGAAGACAGAAAAGATTGAGGAAGAAGACTCAAGACTTGTACAGGGTTGAATGCAGCCATTTCCACAGTGCAATTCTGGCGTATTAAAAAGCAATGAGGGAAAGAGGAGAAACAAATTTTAGTACGAGAGAAGTCTAGCAGACGCCTAATGATAAACAAATAAATTAAAGCAGATGAAGGCAAAAGAAACCTAAACGTTTAATAGCCTGTATAGACCCCTAATAATAAACAAAATTAAAAGCAGATGAAGGCCAAAGAAACCTAACTATTTAATAGCCTGTATAGACGCCAAATGATATACAAAATTCATAGCAAATAAAGGCAAAATAAACTTAACTATTAGCCTGTATAAGACAATCGACTTCCAAAACACCAAACGCTTTCTGCGACCATAGACCAGCGTCATGGTTATGCCACTTGTCAACTAGAACCCATCCAACTAACCCCCCCCCCCCCCTACCCCCCCCCCCCTTCCGACACCCTCCCCCCTCTCCCAACCGTCCCTTAAAAAAAGTACCATATCTGCTCAGACCCTTTTCCAAAACCAGATTACTTCCCACCATTCAGGAAGTTTATGTAATGTAGAACTTTTGTCAAAATTAAGTCAAAGCCTTTTGCGTATCCATACTAACCCCCAGACGTCCAATACAACAATACGGAGTCAAAAATATGATATACATTCTGATTTTAGTGGGACGAAGGCATACCTGATAAGGATAATGAAATAAAAATATATATATAATTATGAAAAAATACGAGACGAGATATCAGAACGTAACGATGAATTACAGGAAACAACAAACCTACAGGATGTCCATAAAGTCCCAGTACCATTCTGAAAACAATAAATACTTGTAATGGTACTGGGACTTTATGGACACCTGTATATCACTTACCTAACGTTAACCCGGCGAGGTTGACAACGAAAGCATTCGGTGAGAAGCCGAATTGAATTCCGATTACGCGCAGCTCCGAAACTTCGATGCAAAGTTTTGAGGGAAAAAGTAAATAACTATCTGCTATTTGTAAAACACACAAAGGAAATAAAAATACGAAAGGTATAAAAAAAATTAATAAATAAACAAAAAATAAAAAATGAATAAATAAAAGTATACAAAATAAATAAATAAAAAATAAATAAAACAAATAAATAAAAAAATTAGAAATTCTCGTCCGCTTCACCCGAAACGATAATTATGAATCTTAAATAGGTCTTGTGTTGAATTCGAAAAAATTAAAATTTTCCCCCCAAGATGTTGGCCCTTTAAACGAAGTTCTCTCTCTCTCTCTCTCTCTCTCTCTCTCTCTCTCTCTCTCTCTCTCTCTCTCCCTCCGCTCCCTTCTCCTCTTCCCTCTCCTCTCTCTCCTCCGCAGCATTTATCATGCAGATTACAAATCATCATCCATTCACGATACAAAAGGCACAACTCTGCCATCCTCATCATCCTCATATTGGCGAATTCCAACACTCAACAGGTAAAAGCAAAATAAAAATTCACCCCCGGGGAAAAAAGGGAAAAAAATAAAAGTTTTCTTTTCCAAACGAATGTATTTGCATTTCTTTCCCATTTTTGCAAAATTTTTTTTCCGAATTTGGGTTGAGGGGGGGCGGCGCCCTTTCCAAGTTGATATATGATTTGGAAATTTGTGAGGGGAGTGAAGAGTGAGTGGACCTGCTTAATTATATTCTCTTTCAGTGTTCGAAAAATAATTTTGTGTTTCCGGCAAAAACACACATTCTAAGTATAAGACTGAATAAAAACCAATAAATAAAATTGGCAATTTTATGCAATGCCCCCCAAACTGAGCTGCAGAGGGTTTCGTTTATTTCAAAAATAAAAGGTTTTTTTTTTAGGTCAGACTGGCTTCCTGCAGAATTTAAAGGAGTAAAGTGTTAAAGTGTTTTGTCTAAGATCCCCTTCTAATAACTGTATTCTTTTTTACGTGTATGTGAAAATTAATACATTTTTTGTTATTGTACACTACATTTTGATACAATACGGAACATTATCCATTGTACCTTTTTGGCTTCCAGGCACTGCATAGGTAAAGAGAGTGTTTGAAGGGTAATGTCATTCGATCTCCTGAAATGTAACATTTTTACCTTTCACGCAATCTGTCAAAGCAGCCAGGCTTCCCCAAATATAAATAAAGAATAATTTATTTAATCGTTTTAAAAAAAAATTTTTTTTATTTATCTATTTATTTTAAAGAAATACTAACACCAACTAAAGATACCTCGTATGGAATGGATTCACATGTGGGACATACTTCGATGCTAGGATTCGTATCAAGACCCCAGACACTGATATCAAGCACCGATTATCTCGGGACCGACAAGAAAATACTGACAAATTATAATACACTTTTTTGAACATAAACTACAACATTTTGGACTGAAAATGGCAAAACGATGTAACATGCAAAGATTCCATGAAGCGAAAACTTCAGTGATACCAGCGTCAGCGAATTCCTTCATGTGTGCAGAGAGAGAGAGAGAGAGAGAGAGAGAGAGAGAGAGAGAGAGAGAGGATGTTAATTATCCGTCGAAATGAAATTGTGGACATTTCCGGATGTTTCCTCAAGGCTTATCGAATGTCCTTTGTCGTAAACCATGACTTTGCTGGGTTTGACTTTGTAGGATTATGACTAGGAATAAAAAAAAAAAATAATAAAAAAAAAACACATGACAAGGCCAAGTGTCATAAAATAGTAATGAACACCCAATACGCACTGAGAAATAGAAGAATATATAGAAATTGAAAGGAAGCCAGGTAACTATTTTTTTTAATGGTCCCAATAACCTATACTCGTATAATCTAATCTAGAACGACTTTCCTGCGCCAGAGGGCTGGTCATTCCCTTCAGAGGACAAACGTTTACAATGGATTGTTTAAATGCGATGAGCTCTTTAGACGACAACGAGAAACAAACTAAATATGTTGCCCGAGAGAGAGCGAGAGAGAGAGAGAGAGAGAGAGAGAGAGGAACTTATTATAGGAAATGTAATGAAAATAAACAATAAATACAAAAAAGACAGATAATAACTCTTTCTAAAATGAACACAACGAACAAAAAATAAAAAATAAAAAATCCGTAATAGAGGAACAATACTTGCCATAAATGTACAAAATAACCCTTTTTATCAAACTCTTGTGGAATAGCCTTTACAATTACAGTTCCTTTTCATATAACAGTGTGGAATGGATCGATGCAAAAGAAATTCCACCAAAGATCATATTTCTCCCCAAAAAACTGAACAAGCATTGAATGTCTTTAAAATAACCGCACGGAAATAACCTGAACGCTCTTTGAAAACT
>NC_087210.1:21333133-21378133 GCF_015104395.2 Macrobrachium nipponense
GAATGTTTTAGAAATATGTATTAAGAATGCCTTAAATACAATTACTAATTTTATAAATTCTACCAATATTTTATCTTTAGTGAATTGTTTTAAAGTTAAAGAGAACAAAACTCTGAGAGAGAGAAATCTCCTTCGCCATCAAAGGTAAAAAATTGAACGAAGATTCCTTCCATTTGGTACATAATATGAATCACCTTTCAACAGAAAAATGGTTCAGAGTTTATAAAGGTCAAGATTTACAGAGGAATCGTAAACTATTAAATATATAAAACATAATTATTGTGACTTCATAAGCAAAATCAGCAGAGATGATGTGAAGACCTGTGAAGTCATGAAGTCCTTTCGGTGGAGACTCCGAGGATCCTTCGCTGGATTCTGAGTCTCCAGGAAGGATTCCAGCCTTTGAGTCACCGAACTTGCTAAGGTGACTTCGCTTACCTACATTTTTTTTCGTTTTACACCTCTTTTGGTGTGTGCATGTATGTGTATAGTATACATATAATTGAATAGAGTTGTAAAATGAAAACAAATACTGGATAACGAGTCACCTTAGCGAGTTCGGATCCTGGAAGGCTGGAGTCCTTCCTGGGGCCTCTGAATCCTGAGAAGGATCGTCGGAGTCTCCACCGAGAGGGCTTGATGACGTCACAGATCTTTAAATCCTCTGTGCCCTTGCTTATTAAATCACCATAATTATGTTTTATTTAGTTTAATAGTTTTACGATTCCTCCATGAATCTTGACTCTTATAAAAAACTGAACCATTTTTCTGTTGAAAGGTGATTCATATTTGTTACCAAATGGAAGGAAAATTTTCCTTCAATTTTTTGACCTTTGATGGCGAAGGAGGTTCCTCTCTCTAAGAGTCTGCCACTCAAATTAAAAAATTAACTGAAAATCACCTAACGACAGAATTTAAAAAATGGGTAATTGTATTTAAAGCATTCTTAATATAGATTTCTAAAACATTCATGATAACTATGTGTTTAATTTTATATCTCTCGAATTTGCATACAATGACCCAGTCTGTGGTTTCAAAAATATTATTTCCATTGTATCTCTAGTTACCCCACCAGTGGCAAAAAATAATGAATAAAATTCTTTAAATTAACTGTGTTTTATTACACCTACCGGGCCGTCAGTCTCTCTCTCCGTCGCGTGCTCTCTCGTATACACATACATACATACATACACACACACACACCAAAAAAAAACATCATATCTATATATATATATATTATATATATATATATATATATCTATATCTATATCTTATATATATATATACTACTATATATCTATATTATATATATATATATATATATAATATATATATATATACTATATATATATCTATATATATATATATATATATATATATATATATTATATATATCTATATATATATCTATATCCTATATATCCTATATATATCTATATATATATATATATATATATATATATATATATATATATATATAGTATCTATATATATCATATATATATATCTATATATCTATATATATATATCATCTATATATATATATATATATCTATATATATATTATATATATATATATATATTGCATAGAGTAGAGAGATAGAGAGAGAGAGAGAGAGAGATATAGATATATATAATCTATATATATATATCTATATAGATATTATATATATATATATATATATATATATATATATATATATATATATATATATATATATATATATATATATATATATATATATATATAATATATATATATATATATATATATA
Source organism: Macrobrachium nipponense (assembly GCF_015104395.2). Classification (NCBI taxonomy): domain Eukaryota; kingdom Metazoa; phylum Arthropoda; class Malacostraca; order Decapoda; family Palaemonidae; genus Macrobrachium; species Macrobrachium nipponense. The sequence continues at coordinate 21,334,909 of NC_087210.1, forward strand.
TATATATATATATTGGAGAACGTCCAATTTACTGAAAACAATTGCACAAGGTAAGGAAATAAAAAAGATAATGCAAGTAAGACACTTTTTTAGATAGTAAACAAATTGATGTGTATCGTAATAAAAAAAAAGTTTTATAATCACGACTTCATCCGAAACTTAAAGCAAAAATAAGAAAAATAAAATAAAAAAACAACAGCAATAATAGAGAATTAAACAAGAAATGAGAGTAATAGTAAAGAACCGATCATACGCCAATCATTAGAGTGAATCTTTCCCTCCTGATGATGCAAATGATCATCTGGTCTCATTTTTGAAATTGCTTTAACTTCCTTGTGGTCATTTCGATGATTTGATCTCATCTGGGACAATGGAGGCCTATTGGAATCCAAATTACCAGGAATTCACGACAATGAGAATAATGATTAGGTGTTGTAATGGTGGGTTTTTTGGTATAATGAATGAATGGATTATTAGTTACAATGATGACTCGGTTATGTCTGAGTTAATTCTGAAAACGAGACCGACAACAGAGGACAAGAATTTTTACAACAAAATATTGTTTTTAAAATAACTATTTTGTTGTTTGAATAATATAATTCCTCCCAGACGTTTTAAAAGTCAACTTTTGTTAATCTCAAAAGGAAATGTTTATATCAACAAAACCCTAAGGAAAAAACTGCTGGTACGATCTCCAAAGCACAAATACTGATAGATAAGTAGAGTAAAATTTGCAGAAACATAAAATATTAACCACCAAGTCCAGAAATGAATAGTAAAGTAAGCAGTTTGGAATTCATACCCGCTGCTACAGAACGCTGGTTCTGATCCTATGTGCATTTACCATCTTCCTTTAATGCCAAAAAATAAAGCTTCAGCGATAAATCTTGCAGCCTTATCACAGTACCCAAAGAGGTTAAATATTTCACAAATTTAACTTCAGCGAGGGATAAATGCCGTATAATGTGAAAAATAATTGTACGTAGATTAATGCACATCAGAAAATATTGAACAGTCATGAAAGGAAAAGCTTTACTTTAACTGAATTAACCAGTTAAGGTTTCTCTTGCTCCTGACTTCCTTTTATTACGGTTATTCAGTTTTTTTTTTTATCTTATTCTGCACTTGGGGAATATGAGGAAATGCAAGAGTATATTAAACAGTTATCGCTATCAAAAAGGTCTCCAGCATTTCAGTAGTAAGACGCGGTATCAGAATTGAGAAGTCATGGCTAACGCCAAGTTTGAAGACAAAATAAGGAAGGTTAGATACTTAAATCAAAATGAATTCCACTTCAAATGGAAAACAGCTTTTCGAACGTAACTTCAAATATCATATAAACAACTCTGTTTCATGTTGCCATGATATAGTCTCTTGCCGAGAACTGGATTACAGTATCATCTTAGTGACACAAACTATAAAACTTGGTTGCCTTTGCCAGTAAAGAGAGAGAGAGAGAGAGAAGCTTATTCAGAATTAATAAAAATTATTTGAAACTTATGAAAAACTCCATTAAAATCAACAACGAAACACAAATCATTTTCATCTTGTTCTAACATATATTTCGGTATAATAAAAAAATGTCAAAGAGCTTTAGAACTATCGAACATATGATAATAACATATGTTCGATAACCTTTCTTCTTCTTCACTTCTTTTTTTATTTTCTTCCAGATGCGTTGCATGAACGGACATTGAAGCCTTCTATAAATAAGTTAGTAAAAGTGGTATAGAAATGTCACAGTTTGTCGAGATAACTCACTGAGTGTTGAATCTCTTAGACACTAGGCCTGCAAATCTCAAGTGTAATTAGGACAAAGCCTTAAACCTTCGATCTATTATGTGCTGGCCACGAAAAAAACACTAATTTATTGATGCCTCAGATGTTCAAGGAAAGTGTTACTTGTTAGTGAATTGGAATTGTTTTGATGTTAACAGAAGAATGAGGATCCAAGCACGGGGAATGGCTCTGAAGGGAATCAGCGGGATAAATAAAAGGAATAATCAAAGGAAGCAGAGGAGGAAGAGTCTGGAAATGGGGAAGATTCTCGTAAACAAAAAATAATAATAATAACTTGAAGCGGCATAAAGCCTCCATTTGTGAAGAGGTTAGCTTCTTGTGGGCCCCGTCGGAAGAAACGTGGAAAATCTCCTTAAGTCTATGTTAAGGGAGACGTGGAGGATAAGAAGACAGAAAGATAGAGGAAGAAGACTCAAGACTTGTACAGGGTTGAATGCAGCCATTTCCACAGTGCAATTCTGGCGTATTAAAAAGCAATGAGGGAAAGAGGAGAAACAAATTTTAGTACGAGAGAAGTCTAGCAGACGCCTAATGATAATCAAAATTAAATGCAAATGAAGGCAAAAGAAACCTAAACGTTTAATAGCCTGTATAGACCCCTAATAATAAACAAAATTAAAAGCAGATGAAGGCAAAGAAAAACCCCTAAACTATTTAAATTTAGCCTGTATAGATCGCCAAATGATAATACAAAAATTCATCCGCAAATAAAGGCAAAATAAACTTAACTATAGCCTGTATAAGACAATCGACTTTCCAAAACACCAAACGCTTTCTGCGACCATAGACCAGCGTCATGGTTATGCCACCTATCAACCAGAACAACCTACCAACTCCTCCCACCGCCACCCCCCCCGCCCCCACCACCCTCAAACACTCATTAAAAAAAGTACCATATCTTCTCAGACCCTTTTCCAAAACCAGATTACTTCCCACCATTCAGGAAGTTTATGTAATGTAGAACTTTTGTCAAAATTAAGTCAAAGCCTTTTGCGTATCCATACTAACCCCCAGACGTCCAATACAACAATACGAGTCAAAATATGATATACATTCTGATTTTAGTGGGACGAAAGGCATACCTGATAAGATAATGAAATAAAAAATATATATATGATTATGAAAAAAATCGAGACGAGAATATCAGAACGTAACGATGAAATACAGGAAACCACAAACCTACAGGATGTCCATAAGTCCCAGTACCATTCTGAACAATAAATACTTGTAATGGTACTGGGACTTTATGGACACCCGTATATCACTTACCTTAACGTTAACCCGGCGAGGTTGACAACGAAAGCATTTGGTGAGAAGCCGAATTGAATTCCGCTTACGCGCAGCTCCGAAACTCGATGCAAAGTTTTAAGGGAAAAAGTAAATAACTATCTGCTATTTGTAAAACACACAAAAGAAATAAAAATACGAAGGTATAAAACAATTAATAAATAAACAAAATAAAATAAAAAAATATAATAAAGTATATTAAAAAATAAATAAAACAAATAAATAATAAATATTTAGAAATTCTCGTCCGCTTCGCCCGAAACGATAATTATGAATCTTAAATAGATTCTTGTTGAATTCGAATTAAAAAAATCGAAAAAATTTCTTTTCCCCCCAGATGTTGGCCCTCCCTTAAAACGAAGCTTCTCTCTCTTCTCTCTCTCTCTCTCTCTCTCTCTCTCTCTCTCTCATCTTCCGCAGTTTATCAAGCAGATTCAAATCATTCATCCATTCACGATACAAAAGGCACAACTCTGCCATCCTCATCATCCTCATAATTGCGAATTCCCAACACTCAACAGGTAAAAGCAAAATAAATTCACCCCCGGGGAAAAAAATAAAAGTTTTCTTTTCCAAACGAGTATTTTGCATTTCTTCCCATTTTTGCAAAATTTCCGAATTTGGTTGAGGGGGGGGGGGGGGGCGGGCCCGCCCTTTCCAAGTTGATATATGATTTGGAAATTTTGTGAGGGATGAAGAGGTGAGTGGACTGCTTTAATTATATTCTCTTTCAGTGTTCGAAAATAATTTTGTGTTTCCGGCAAAAACATTCTAAGTATAAGACTGAATAAAAACCAATAAATAAAATTGGCAATTATGCAATGCCCCAAAACTGAGCTGCAGAGGTTTCGTTTATTTCAAAAATAGGTTTACTCAGACTGGCTTCCTGCAGAATTTAAAGGAGTAAAGTGTTAAAGTGTTTTGTCTAAGATCCCTCCTATAACTGTATTCTTTACGTGTATGTGAAAATAATACATTTTTTGTTGTTGTACACTACATTTTATACAATACGGAACATTATCCATGTTACCTTTTTGGCTTCCAGGCACTGCATAGGTAAAGAGAGCGTTTGAAGGTAATGTCTTCGATCTCTGAAATGTAACATTACCTTTCACGCAATCTGTCAAAGCAGCCAGCCCCTTCCCCATATAAATAAAGAATATTTATTTAATCGTTTTTAAAAGATTTTTTATTTATTTCTATTTTATTTTAAAGAAATACTAACACCAACTAAAGATACCTCGTATGGAATGGATTCACATGTGGGACATACTTCGATGCTAGGATTCGTATCAAGACCCCAGACACTGATATCAAGCACCGATTATCTCGGGACCGACAAGAAAATACTGACAAATTATAATACACTTTTTTGAACATAAACTACAACATTTTGGACTGAAAATGGCAAGACGATGTAACATGCAAAGATTCCATGAAGCGAAAACTTCAGTGATACCAGCGTCAGCGAATTCCTTCATGTGTGCAGAGAGAGAGAGAGAGAGAGAGGAGAGAGAGGAGAGAGAGGAGAGAGAGAGAAGATGTTAATTATCCGTCGAAATGAAATTGTGGACATTTCGGATGTTTCCTCAAGGCTTATCGAATGTCCTTTGTCGTAAACCATGACTTTGCTGGGTTTTGACTTGTAGGATTATGACTAGGAATAAAAAATAAATAAAAAAAAATCATGACAAGGCCAAGTGTATAAAAGATAGTAATGAACACCCAATACGCAACTGAGAAAAATAAGAAGAATATATAGAAATTGGAAAGACAGTAACTATTTTAATGGTCCATAACTATACTCGTATAACTATCTAGAACGACTTTCCTGCGCCAGAGGGCTGGTCATTCCCTTCAGAGGACAAACGTTTACAATGGTATTTTGTTTTTTTTTAAAATGCGAAATGAAGCTTCTTTTAAGACTACCAACCGAATAAACCAAACCTAAAATATTTTTTTTTTGTTGCCCAAAGAGAAGATAGAGAGAGAGAGAGAAGAGGATAAGGAGAGAGTGAGAGAAGCGAGAAGAGGAAAACCTTATTATAGGAAATGGTTTTAATTGAAAAATTAAACCAATAAATATGAAAAAAGACAGATAATAACTCTTTTGGGGTAAAATGAAAAATGAACCAAACCGAAAACCAAAAAAAGAAAATTGAAAAAAAAAAATCCGTTAAATAGAGGAACAATAAACTTGTGCCCATGAAATGTTACAAAATAACCCTTTTTTTGTATCCAAACCTCCCCTTTGTGGAATCATGCCCCTTTACAAATTACAGTTTCCCCCCCTTTTTCCATAAAATAACAAGTGGGTGGAAAATGGATCCCGATTTTGCCAAAAGGGGAGATTCCACCCCAAAGATTCAATATTTTTTCCCCCTCCCCCCCCAAAAAACCTGAAAACAAGCCCATTGAATGTCCCCCCCTTTTTTTAAAAAATAAACCGCACGGGAAAAAATTAACCTTTGAAACGCTTTCTTTTTGAAAACAGCCTGCCCCTACTGGGTGCCATCCCCCTCAATTCCCTCAAGGTGGAGATGAGGAGAAGAGAGAAAGCGAAGAAGAGAGAGAGAGAAGGGAGAAGAGATAGAGAGAGAGAGATTTTTTACCCCTCCCCTCCACGATAGTAAACAAACGTTTTTTTTTTAATTTTTTCCCTTTTAAAAGTCTTTTAAATGTTTTCCATTTACAGCAAAGGGAGGCTATTTTTGGAAGCAATATCCCACTGGATAATAAAATAAAATATATAATTAATCCAATGACCAAAGAATGCAAAACAAAAAAAAAAGAACTTTTTAAATTCACTGCAAAGTTTTTTTTTAAAGCACTAATAATCAGTGCCAACCTCTAAAACCAAAATCAAATACGTTAAAAAAATTAACTTACATACCAACACCACACCACCCCATATTAATATTTAATATAAAAATATTCACTTAAATGTATTATTATATATAATTTATATTATGTAATCTTAATATTTAGTATAAATTATATTATATATAATAATATATTACATATTCTTTTTATATAATATATATTATAATTATTAATTATAATATATTATATATTAATTATAATTATCATAATGTAATAATATATATACTTAATATTAATTAAAATATATATTATACTATCTCATAATATATAGTATATATCCTAATTATTATATATATCGGGGAAGTGGTTAATGTTTCCACCCGTACTTTAAATTATAATATTTCATATATTATTAACTTTATATAATTTTATTATATATTATAATATTATTATATTGATTAATTTTTTTAAATTAAATTTATATATTATATATACATATATTAATATATTATATTATGGTTGTTGGGGTGGGTGGGGTGTGGTTTTGTGGTGTGTGGGTTTTTTTGGGTTGGGTGTGTATTCATTCACTTATATATATATCTACTCAATCTCATACTTAATATACTTCTCTTTATTATTCCTATATAATATATTATGTTTAATAGTTGGTTAATTGTATACATATAAGATTAATATACCATGACCCCATACACACCCCAACACCAACGTGTTATATATATATTTACACATCTCTCTTACATTCTCTCATTTCATCAATATTATATAATTATATCACATTCTTCTATATTAATATATATATACTTATATATAATTTTATACATTAACTTCAACAACTCAAATCTATAGTAAAAAGCAGAAAGGAATTGAAACATTGAGGAACATTTAAATTGAAATTTTACATTTGTTGTGATCAAAAGTCCCCCATTTATAGCAATTTTTTGTTGGCCAAATGACGTTTGTGTCAACTTTTCCAAAATATAAACAAACCTCGAAAATTTGCACCCGCATGAAAAACCCCCAGAAAATAAAGTTTTTTTCATTCCAATTTTTTTGTTTCCATTTTTTGTAAAAAAAAACTTTACCAGAAACTAATACGGACGAAAACCCAGTTGTTTTTTTTTTTTTTTTTTTGCCAACAGAGAATAATGTAAACTAAAAAACCCAATAAAAAATTCAACGATTTTCAAAAGACTACTTTATTAATTAAAACAAGAATTAAAAGGAAATGCGGGTGGCAAAATTTTAAAAAATTGGGCCAAAAAACTTGAAAACAAAATTGTAAACGGAGGAATTTTTAAAATTTGGATCGTTTGTCCCTCGAAAAATCAAAAAAGCCCTCCTCATGTCCCCCCTCCCCCCCAAACAAAAAAATCCATGGAAAAAGTGAAAACCAACCGACTAGAGAAAAAACCTCCCAATTAAAAAACAGAAAACAGCGGTAACACGTCCCCCCCCCAAAAAGCCCCCGCCCTGGAAAATTAGAAATGATGTTTTTTGTTTACTAACATAAAATTAAGTATCAAAAAATTTTTTTTTTTGTGTTTTTGTTGCCAAAACAATAATATAAAAAATCTATATATTAATATAGTATATTTATATTATTATTATATTAATAATTATTTGTAATAATATATAATATTATATATATTAATTATATTACGATATTATTATATTATAATTAATTATATTATAATTATTATATTAATATTATATATTATATAATTAAATTAATATGAAAGTTGTTGGTTGTGGGTGTGTGTGTGAAACCGTTTGTGGTGGTGGTGTAATATGCAGGAAAAATTGGAATTGAATAGTTGACCCCGAATTATTTTGTTTTTCTTTAAATTGTTTTTTTTTCCACAAACCCAAAACCCTGTAAGGTTTGCCAAATAACGGGTTCAAGCCCACTGGAATATGTTTTGTTTTTTTTTTTTTTCCCTCTGGGAATACGGACTATTTTTTTTTTTTTTTGCAAGATTTTGTGCAAATGAATTGTAAAGAAAAAAATAAATCCCAATGGGTAAAAAATAAAAGTTTGGAAAGGAAAAATATTAAGAACCCTAAAATATAAATTAAAAGTGGAAACTATGAAATACATTCCCCAAAGGAAAAAGAAATTTTTTTTAATTTCCAAATCCCCCCTTTACAAAGATTCAATACCTGATAAGACCCGAATGGGCTCCCCTTTTGAAATTTTTTTTAACTCGCAAGATGCTTACAAGAACTTTGCGAAGTGGATTTTTTTTTTTTTTTTTAGGAAGAACGAATAATGGAAACAAATGCAAAAACATATGGATGTACCTTGAATTTCAACAAAATTTCAAAGCTCAAAGAAATGTCCCCCCCACCTCCAGTGGAAACTTCCCCATTTTTTTTTTTTTCACAAAAAATAAACCAAACAACAGTTAAAAACATGTACCCTGGAGGGGGGCCCGTTATGGAATGAACTTCAGTCAGTCCCCCCCAAGAAGAGAGGATTCCTAGAAAAACAAAGAAAAATTACATTTGGTTTTTTTTTTATTGCTTTTTAAAAAAAATAATTTCAGTTTTTTTTTTTTTCCGGGGGAATTTCCTTTTTCTCTCCTTTCCCTTGCCGTAGCCAAGTATGGTCTAAAGTGGAAGGCCCAATCCCCAGTTTTTTGAAAAAATTTTTTTTCTTTATTTTCCCAATTTCTAGACCCTAAAAATGAATTTAATAGCTTTAAAAGACCATCTCGAACCCCTCACCCAAAACCAACGTACGCAACCAGGATTTTAAACTTTTTAAGCACGTGGATACATAAGCATGTAAAATTTTTAATTTTGGCATTTTTTGGGGGGGTATAATACATAATAGACCAAAAATAATTTTTTTGGTGTTGGTTTTTTTTGTTTCCTTAAACAACACCAGAACGACCACAGAAACAAAACGCAAGCATGGTGGTAACATTATATAATATTATATATATATATAATAAATATTATATATATTAATCTAAATTATTTATATAGTAATAATTAATTAAATATTATTATTATAATTTAATATATTTATTGTATAATAATATATCTAAGTATATTTATTATATCTTATATTATATATATTATTTCTATAAATATATATATATCCATAATTATATATTATTATCAACTAAATTATATTATTAATTATATATAAATAAATTATAATTAATTATGTATAAAATTGTATATATATTTTATTAGTATATAATAATAATAATAGTCTATATTATTTATAAATATTTATATGTAATTATAATTTAATTAATAAGATTTTTTTTTTGGGTGGTGGTTGTTGGTGGTGTTTGTGGTGTGGGTTGTGGGGGGGGGTGTTTGTGTGTTGGTAAACGGAAGCGGAGGAAAGAGAGGAACCGGACCCCGGACCGAAGAGGAGAACCGACCCTGACGGCCCCTGGTTAGGTTGTAAATAAAACCACAATTTAAAATTTTAAAAGAAATTTTGTTTTTTTTTTAATTCATTGTTTTTTTTATATATCTAGTTGTGAAGAAAAACTACCAATTTTTTCAAAAAAAACCAAAATTAAATAATTTTTTTTGACCCAACCAACAATACTGGGTTCCCCCCCCCATCTTTAAATGTAAATTCCGAGAGATATTAGAATTTAACGACCATACTTATCAAGAATGGTTTTTTTTTAGAAAATAAATGAAAATTTAACAAGAAATGCCCCCCTTAAATTTTCATTACAATTTTAACTTAATTTTTCTAACATTCCCCCCTACCCCATATTTTTTTTTTATCTTTAGTTGAATTGGTTTTTAAAAGTTAAAAGAGACAAGACTGTGAGAATTAGAAGAAATTTCCTCCTTCCCCGCCATCCAAAGGGTTTTTAAAAAATTTGAACGAAAGAATTTCCATTGGAACCAATTTTTGGTTACATTAATTTAATTGAAAAAATCACCTTTCAACAATAAAAACAAATTGGTTTTTTTTTTTCAGGAAAAAAAAGTTTTTATAATGGGTCCAAGATTTTACAGAGGAAATCGTAAACTATTTTTAAATTATATAAAAACCATAAATTTAATTGGTGGACTTCCCCATAGCAAAAAAAAATCAGCACAAAGAAGAACATTTGATGTTGAAGACCCCCTTTGTGGACGGTTCATGAAAGTCCCCTATCCGGTGGGGAGACTCCCGAAGGATTTTCCGTTTCGCTTTGGATTTCAGAGTCCCCCCCCCCCTCCCAGGAAGGATTCCCAGCCCTTTTGAAGGGGTCTCCGGAACTTTGCTAAGGTGGAACCCTTTTCCCCCGCCTTTTTACCTTACATTTTTTTTTTTTTTTTTTTTTTCGTTTTTTTTTTACACCCTCCCTTTTTTGGTGTGTTGCCATGGTATTGTTGGTAAAATAGTTATACATAAATTTAATTTGAATAGAGGTTTGTAAAAATGAAAAACAAAATACTGGATAAACCGAGTTCCACCCTTAGTGCGGAGTTTCGATCAATGGGAAGGGGGCCTTGGGGAGTCCCTTCCTGGGGCCCCTTTCCTGGAATCCCTGAGAAAGGTATCGTCCCCCCGGAGTCCTCCACCGAAGGGTGGGCTTTTTTGGAATGACGTCACAGATCTTTAACTCCCTCCTGTGTGCCCTTTGGTTTTGCCTTTTTATTAAATCAAAAATAATTTAATTGTTTTTTACTTTTTTAAATTTGTTAATAGTTTTTTTTTTTACGATTTTTCCCCTCCTCCCATGAAATCCTTTGAAAACCCTCTTTTTGATAAAAAAAAACCTTTGAACAATTTTTTTTTTTTTTTCCTGTTTTTGAAACAGGTGATTCAATATTAGTTTTTTTTTTTTTTACCAAATGGGAGGGAATTTTTTTTTTTTCCCACCTTCAACCAATTTTTTTGAACCCTTTTGGATGGGGCGAAGGAGGTTTTCCTCCCTCTCCTAAGAAGTCCCCCCCCTGCCCCACCTTCCAAATTTAAAAAAATTTTTTGAATGAAAAAGAATTCACCTAAAACGACAGAAAATTTTAAAAAAAAGGGTAAAAAATTGGGTAATTTTTTTTGTTAAGTTAAATTTCCCCTTAATATAGGATTTTCCTAAAACCATTTTTTGATTGAATAATCCCTATTTGTTTTTGTTTTAAAAATTTTTATATCCTCTCGAATTTTAAAACAATAAGATTGAACCCCGAGTTCCCCCCCCCCCCCTGTGGTTTTTTTCAAAAAATATTTATTTTTTTCCATTGGTTAATCCTCCTAGTTTTTAAACCCCCAACCCAGTTGTCCCCAAAAAAATTAATGAATAAAAAATTTTTCCCTTAAACTAAACTGTGGTTTTTTTTTTAATTTACACTTTACCGGGGCCCCCGTCAGTTTTCCCCCTTCCCTCTCCTCCCCTTTCATCCCGTCCCGCGCCGGGCCCCCTTTTCTTCTCTGTAAAAATTACACATACAATTACATACATACCACACAACCAACACACACCCAAAAAACCACAAAAAAAAATCATATTCAAAATAATTAAAATTTTATTATAATTAATATTATATATAATTATTATTTAAAATATAATAAATTTTAGTATTATTTATATATAATGCGGGGGAATCCTTACAATTTTGTCCCCCTTTAAAATATCTTAATTTCCCCGCTTCTACCTCGGAAAATTTAATATATTTTTTTTTTTTTTTTTTTTTTCCATATATGCCCTTTTTAACCGAAGGGGAAAATTTTTTTTTTTTTTCTCGGGGATAATTAAGACCTTGCCTGGAATAGGGCCGCGAACCGTTAATGAAATCCTTTTTTCCATCCAAAGAACGTCCCCCCCAGTGGAAGCCCTTTTTATCCTACTACCCCACCACCCGCGAAGAAGGTTTAAAAGTTCCATGTCCCCTCCCCGGCCCTCTCCCAACCCTTCCCCCAATATACCTTTTTTTTTTCCCCGCGCGCAGGTAAAAATTTAGTTTGGTTTTTTTTAGAGACAGCATGAACCCACCCTCGACTCCCGGTTAGTTGGTTTTTTTGTAGAGTGGGGGCCCCTTTTTTTTGACAGCAACTGTAGCCCATCCCTATTAAAGTCCCCATATCGACATTTTTTTTTCCGTGGATTCATATTTACATATATCGAGGGCCCTACCATGTCCCCAGGGTTTAATATCTAATTGCGCCTCCTAACCTCCGGAAATTGAATAATTTTATTTTTTTTCCAATATTATGCTTAACCCGAAAGGGGAATTTTTTTGTTTTTTTTTTTTTTCCCTTTTTCTTCGATAATAAAGACCTTGGCCCTGGACCCCAGGGAGGCGCGAACCCTGTTGGAATTTTCCCTTTACAAAATCTTAGGAACGCCCTGTGAAAAAGCGTTTTATCCTGACTAACCACCCAAACCCGCGAGAGGTTTAAAAGTTTTCAATGTTGCCCCCTCTCACCCCTCAATATACCTTTCGCGACGCAAGTAAAATTAGTTTGGTTTTTTTTTGGAGAACCATCAAATGAACCCACCTGTGTCCCTGGGTAGTTTTTTTGTTATTGTGGAGGTGGCTTTTGGACAGCAAAACGTAAAGCCCCCAAATCTAATAAGTTGTAATTCAAAAAAACTTATATTATTAATGTATATTTCTAATAATATTATAATAATATATAGGTATTATATATATAGGATTATATATATCATATATAAATATATATATGTTATATTCTTTAATATATATCTTTATTAATAATAATATCTTTACCTATATAACCTTAATTAATATATCTAATATCTTAATCATTATAACTATATTAGTTATTATATTATATAATATATATATTATTATATTATAAACCTTTTTTTTTTATATATAATCTATATTATATATTATTTATATATAATCTATATATATATAATCTATAAATAATATTATTATATTATATTATATTATATATATATATTAACATAAAATAAAATTATTTTATATATATAATGTTATTAATAAATATTATATATTAATATATATTAAGCAAAGCATATATATATCTTATGATATTATATATATATTATCTAATATATCATAAATTATAATATTATAATATAGATAATAGATTTTTAATAGATTATATTATAGATATAAGATAATATAATATATCTATATTACTAATATGGTATATAGTAATTTTATATAATATATTAATATTATATTAATTATTAATTAATTATTAAAATAATATAATATTATATTATATATTATTATTATATATTATATTAATATAATGGGGAGAACGTTCCCCCAATTTTACTGAAAAACCAAGTTGCACAAGGTAAGGAAACTAAAAAAGATAATGGGCCAACAGTAAAGAAACACTTTTTTTTTTTTAAGATAGTAAAACCAAAACATTGGAAAATGTGTTATCGTAAAATAATAAAAAAAGAAATTTTTTTTTTTATAATCACGACCTTTTTCCCATCCGAAAAACTTTAAAAGCCAAAATACGAAAAAATTAAATAAAAAAATAAAAAAAAACCAAGCAAAGTAATTAGAGAAATTAAACAAGAAATGAAAAATCGCCCAATAGTAAAGAAACAGATTTTCCATATCCGAATCAATTAAGATGAAATTCGTTTCCCCCCCCCCTCCTTGAATGATGGCAATAGATTTCATCCCTTTGGGTCCCCCTCCAATTTTTTGAAATTGCCCCCTTTTTTAACCTTCCTTCCTTGTGGGGTTCCAGTTTCCGATGAGTTTTTTTTTGGATTCCTCCATCCCTGGGACCAAAAATGGGAGGCCTTAATTGGGAAAATCCAAAGTTACCAGGAATTTTCCAAAACCCGGAAAAAACAATGAGAATTAATTGAATTTAGGTTGTTTGTAATGGTGGGTTTTTTTGGTTTTTTTTTTTTTTTTTTTTTTGGTATAACTTGAATGAAATTGGATTATTAGTTTACAATTTGGAATTTTGGACCTCGGTTTTTAATGGTCCCCTGAGTTTTTTAATTCCTTGAAAAAAAACGAAGAACCGACCAACCAGAGGACAAGAAAAAATTTTTTTTTTTTAACAAACAAATTTAATTTGGTTTTTTTTTTTTTTAAAAAATAACCCTATTTTTTTGGGGTTTGTTTGAAGAATATAATTTTTCCCTCCCCCATACGTTTTTTAAAACAGGTCAACTTTTTTGTTTAAATTCCTCAAAGGAATTGTTTTTTTTTTGTATTATCAACCAAAATCCCCCCCAAGGAAAAAAACTGCTTTGGGTAAATGTTCCTCAAATCCAAACCACGCAGAAAAAAATTTACTGGATTAGATAAGTAGAGTAAAATTAAAATTTTTTGGCAGCAAACCATAAAAATTTTTATTTAAGACCCAACCAAGGTCCAGAAATGAAATAGTAAAGTTAAGCATTTTTTTTTTTGTTTGGAAGTTCATACCCCTCCCTTTTGCTTACAGAACGCTGGTGGCCCTTGATTCCCCCCTATGGTTGAGACCTTTTTACCATTCCTTTCCAATTTACTGGCCAAAAAAAATCAAGCTTTTCAAGCGATAAATCTTGCAGCCTTATCACAGTACCCAAAGAGGTTACATAGTTCACAAATTTAAACTTCAGCGAGGGAATAAATGCCGTATAATGTGAAAAAATAATTGTACGTAGATTAATGCACATCAGAAAATATTGAACAGTCATGAAGGAAAAGCTTTACTTTAACTGAATTAACCAGTTAAGGTTTCTCTGCTCCTGACTTCCTTTTATTACGGTTATTCAGTTTTTTTTTTTATCTTATTCTGCACTTGGGGAATATGAGGAAATGCAAGAGTATATTAAACATTTATTGCTATCAAAAAGGTCTCCAGCATTTCAGTAGTAAGACGCGGTATCAGAATTGAGAAGGCATGGCTAACGCCAAGTTTGAAGAAAAAATAAGGAAGGTTAGATACTTGAAATCAAAAAATGAATTCCACTTCAAATGGAAAACAGCTTTTCGAAACGTAACTTCAAATATCATATAACAACTCTGTTTCATGTTTGCCATGATATAGTCTCTTGCCGAGAACTGGATTACAGTATCATCTTAGTGACACAAACTATAAAACTTGGTTGCCTTTGCCAGTAAAGAGAGAGAGAGAGAGAGAGAGAGAGAGAGAGAGAGAAGAGAGAGAGAGAAGCTTATTCAGAATTAATAAAATTATTTTGACACTTATGAAAAAAAACTCCATTAAAATCAACGACGAAGCACAAATCATTTTCATCTTGTTCTAACATATACTTCGCTATAATAAAAATGTCAAAGAGCTTTAGAACTATCGAACATATGATAAAAACATCATATATGGTTCAACAGCTACATGAAATAACCTTTCTTCTTCATCAGCTTCTTTTTTTTTATTTTCTTCCAGATGCGTTGCATGAACCGACCATCGAAGCCTTCTATAAATAAGTTAGTAAAAGTGGTATAGAAATGTCACAGTTTGTCGAGATAACTCACTGAGGGTTGAATCTCTTAGACACTTAGGCCTGCAAATCTCAAGTGTAATTAGGACAAAGCCTTAAACCTTCGATATATTTATGTGCTGGCCACGAAAAAAACACTAATTTATTGATGCCTCAGATGTTCAAGGAAAGTGTTACTTGTTAGTGAATAGGAACTTGTTTTGATGTTTAACAGAAGAATGAGGATCCAAACACGGGAATGGCTCTGAAGGGAATCAGCGGGATAAAATAAAGAATAATCAAACGGAAGCAGAGGAGGAAGAGTCTGGAAATGGGGAAGATTCTCGTAAAAAAAAAAAAAAAAAAAAATAATAATAATAACTTAAGCGGCATAAAGCCTCCATTTGTGAAGAGGTCAGCTTCTTGTGGGCCCCGTCGGAAGAAACGTGGAAAATCTCCTTAAGTCTATGTTAAGGGAGACGTGGAGGATAAGAAGACAGAAAGATAGAGGAAGAAGACTCAAGACTTGTACAGGGTTGAATGCAGCCCATTTTCCACAGTGCAATTCTGGTGTTTTAAAAAGCAATGAGGGAAAGAGGAGACACAAAATTTTAGTACGAGAGAAGTCTAGCAACGCCTAATGATAAACAAAATTAAATGCAGATGAAGGCCAAAGAAACCTAACTATTTAATAGCCTGTATAGACCCCCAAATGATATACAAAATTCATAGCAAATAAAGGCAAAATAAACTTAACTATTAGCCTGTATAAGACAATCGACTTCCAAAACACCAAACACTTTCTGCGACCATAGACCAGCGTCATGGTTATGCCACCTATCAACCAGACCCATCCAACTAAACCGCCCACCCCCCTGACCCCCCCCCCCCCCATCAAACACATCATTAAAAAAATTAAAAAAAGTACCATATCTTCTCAGACCCTTTTCCAAAACCAGATTACTTCCCACCATTCAGGAAGTTTATGTAATGTAGACTTTTGTCAAAATTAAGTCAAAGCCTTTTTGCGTATCCATACTAACCCCCAGACGTCCAATACAACAATACCGAGTCAAAATATGATATACATTCTGATTTTAGTGGGACGAAGGCATACCTGATAAGGATAATGAAATAAAAATATATATATATATATGAAAAAAATACGAGACAAGATATCAGAACGTAACGATGAATTACAGGAAACCACAAACCTACAGGATGTCCATAATGTCCTAGTAACATTCTGGACAATAAAATACTTGTAATGGTACTGGGACTTTATGAGACACCTGTATATCACTTACCTAACGTTTTTTAACCCACGGCCGAGGTTGAAAACAACGAAAGCATTTGGTGAGGGAAGCCGAAATGAATTTCCCGTGCTTACGCGCAAGCTCCGAAACTTTTCGATGCAAAGTTTTTTGAAGGGAAAAAGTAAATTAACTTATACTCCTATTTGTTAAAACCACAAACAAAGAAAATAAAAATACGAAAGTAGATAAAAAAAAAATTAATAAAATAAACAAACATAAAATAAAAAATGAATAAAATAAAATAAAGTAAAAATAAAAATTACAATAAAACAAATAAAATAAAATAAAAATTAAAGAAAATTCTCGCCCGCTTCATCGCCCGAAACGATAAAAGTTATGAATCCTTAAATTGGTCTTGTGTTAGCAATTCTAAAAAAACAAAATTAAAAATTTTCCCCCAAGAATGGTTGGCCCTTTTAAACTAAGTTTCTTCTCTCTCTCTCTCCTTCTCTCCTCTCTTCCTTCTCTCTCTCTCTCCCTCGTCTCATCTCTTCTCCTCTCTCTCCGTCCTCTCCTTCCGCTGGAGCATTTATTCAAAGCAGTATTCCAAAAATCATTTTCATTCCATTCAACGATACCAAAAAAGGCTGGACAAAACCTCCTGCCATTCCCTCAATCAACCATCCTCCATGAATTGGTGAATTACCCAAACATCTCCAACAGGTAAAGCAAAAATAAATTCCCGCCCCCGGGGGAAAAAAAACAAAAATAAAAGGTTTTCCCCTTTTCCAAACGGGGGGGGGGATGTTTTTTTATTTGGCATTTTCTTCCCATTTTGGCCAAAAATTTTCCGAATTTCGTTGAAGGGGGGGGGGGGGGGGGGGGTGGGGGCCGCCCTTTTTTCCAAGTTGGATATATGAAATTTGGGAAATTTTGTGCAGGGAGTGAAGAGGTTTAGGTGGACCTGCTTTAAATTATATTCTCGTTTCAGTGTTTTCTAAAATAATTTTGTGTTTCCGGCAAAAAACATTCTGATGTATTAAGAAACTCCGAAAATAAAAAAAAAAACCAATAAATAAAATTTGCATTATTGCCCCAATACCCAAAAACTGAGTCCTGCAGCGGTTTTTTTTCGTTTCATTTCAAAAAGATAGGTTTACCTCCCAAGACTGGGTTTCCTGCCTGCAGAATTCAAAGGAGTGTAAAGTGTTTTAACAGTGGTTTTTGGTTCTAAGATCCCCACCCTTCTATAACTTGTATTCTTTAGCGTGTAAAATGTTGAAAAATAATACCATTTTTTGTTGTTTTTGGCACTACATTTTAATACAATACGGCAACATTATCCATGTTACCTTTTTTGGCTTCCAGGCACTGGGGCATAGGTAAAGAGGAAGGCGTTTGCGAGGTTAAAATGTCTTTGAATCCTGTAAAAATGTAACATTAGAAATTAACCCTTTTCAACGCAATCCTGTCAAATAAGCAGCCTAGCTTTGCCCCAAGATAAATAAAGAAAATATTTATTTAAATCTTTTTAAAAAATTTTGAAAAATTTTTATTTATTTTTAGTTTTATTTTCCAAAGATATACTAAACAACCTGACTATAAATACCATCGATTGGAATGGCTTTCACTATTGGGTTGGGACATAATCTTCGATGCTAGGATTCGTTAATCAAGAAACCCCCAGACACTGAATATCAAGGCAACCTTGGATTTAATCCTCGGGAAACCGAACAAGAAAAGAAATAACTGCAACAAAATTATAATACCACTTTTTTTTGAAACATAAAACTACAAACATTTTGGGTTGGACTGAAAACTGGGCAAAAACGATGTAAAACAATGGCAAAAAGAAGATTCCCATAGAAGCGAAAACTTCAGTGATACCATATCGTCCTGGCGAATTCCTTTCAATGTGTGCAGATAGAGAGAAGGAGGAAGAGGAGAGAGGAGAAGAGGAGAAGGAGAGAGAGCGAAGAGGGAGAGGAATAGAAGAGAAGATGTTAGATTATCCGTCGAAATGAAAATTGTGGGACCATTTCCGGATGTTTCCTCAATGGCTTATCGAATGTTCCTTTGTCCTTTGTAAACCCGTGAAAAACCATTTGATTTTTCTGGGATTTTGACTTTGTAAAGGAATTATTACTTAGGAAATAAAAAAAACAAAAAAAAAATTAAATAAAAAAAATACATGACCAAAAAATAAGGGGCCCAAGTGGGTACCCCAATAGGGAACGTTAAGTAATGAAACACCCAATACGCAACTGAGAAAATAGTAAAGAAATATTAGAAACTTGAAGGAAGCCAGTAACTATTTTTCAATTGGTCCAATAACCTATAACTTCGTCTAATCTATCTAGGAACGACTTTCCTGCGCCCTATAGAAAGGGCTGGTCATTCCCTTCAGCGGAAAAGGACAAACCGTTTTACAATGGGATTGTTTTAAATTGCGAATGAGCTCTTTTAAGACGACGAACGAGAAAACAAAACTAAATATTTGGGGGGTTGCCCGAGATAGAAAGAAGAAGAGAAGAGAAGAGGGGTGAGGAGGGAGTCAGAAGAGAAGTTATTGAAGGATTTAAATTATAGGAAATTTAAATGCAAAATAACAATTAATACAAAAAAAGAAACAGATAATAAACTCTTTCTAAAACAATGAACCAACAACGAAAACAAAAAAAAATTGAAAAAAAAAAAAAAAAAAACAAAAAAAAAAAAAAAAAAAAAAAAAAAAAAAAATTTTCCCGTAATAGAGGAAACAAATACTTGCCTATAAATTGTACAAAATAACCCTTTTTATCAAACTCCTTTGTGGAATAGCCCTTTACAATTAACAGTTCCTTTTCCATAATAACAGTGTTGAGTTTGGAAAAATCGATGCAAAAGAGATTCCCCAACCCAGAAATCAATTTTCTTTCCCCTCCCCAAAAAAACTGAACAAGCATTGAATGTCCTTTAAAAATAACCGCCACGGTAAATAACCTGAAGCGCTCTTTTGAAAACTGGCCCTACTAGGTGCCATCCGCTCATGCCTTTAGTGGAGAGAGAGAGAGAGAAGCAGAGATGGAGAAAGAAGAGAGAAAGAAGAAGTATTCCTCTCATGATAGGTACAAGACGTTTAATTCTTTTTTAAAAAAAGGTCCTTTTAATATTTCGTTACACAGCCAAGGATGGCTATTGAATTGAAAGCAATATCAAAACTGGAAAATAAAAAAATAATAGATATAACTACCAAAATCAAAGAATGCAACAAAAATAACAATTAAATTTTTCCCACTGGGAAGTTTTAATGCTATTATTCAAGTTTTGCAAAAAACTAATAAACAATCCAACTACGTAAAAATAACTACATACACACACCCAACACAATATCTTAAATAAAATCTATAATAATATATATATATAATATAAATAATATATAATAATTATATTAAATAGAATAATATTATTATACACATTATATATAAATAATATATATATACTATATATATATAATATATATAATATCTATATATAAATATATTAAATATCTAAACATATATATATATAAATAAATATTATATAATTATATATATAAATATATATAAGAATATTAATAAAATATATATATAACTATATTATATATATATTAGAAATATATATAATATAATATAATATATATATCTATCTAAGGGTCTCAGAAAAAAAAAAAAAGTTTTTTAAAAAAAATTTTGGGGAAACAAAATGAAGAACATTGTTTGAAAAAACATTTAACGTTAATTGTGGATCAAAAAAATGTGTTTTTAAAAAAAAAAAAGTCCCAGAAATTATAGCAAAAAAAGATTTGTTTGGGGCATACGTTGTTAACTTTTCAATATAAAAACCCCCCCCCAACCCTGGGAATTTGCACCCAATGGAAAACCCCACAAGAAAAGAAAAATAAACACAAACAAAAAAAAAAAAGTTCCATTCCATTTTTCTGCAAACTTACAGAAACCAAAAATACGAGCAACCAGTGTTTGCCCAACAGGATAAATGTTCAACAAAAACCAATAACAATTCTAAACGATTTCAAAGAAACCTAAACTTATAATAAAACAAGAGGTAAAAGAATGCGGTGCAAAAAGTTAATGGCCAAAAACCTGAAACAAAAAATGTAAACGGAGATTAAATTAAAATTGGAAAATCTTTTCCCTCGAATTCAAAAAACAAAAAAGCCCTTCTCATGGTCCCCCCAGTCCCCCCCAACAAAAAAAAAAAAAAAAAATCTTGAAATTGAAAAACCGACCTAGGAAAAACTTCCCATTAAAAAATAGAAACAGCCCGGTACAGACGTTCGAAAGCCCCCCACTGGGGAAAAAATTTAAATAATTTTTGATGGGGGTGGTTTTCGTTTTTAATTAAACAAAAGAAAAAAAAAAAAGATTAAAAAACTAAGGGTAAAAAAAAACACAAAAAATTGTTGTGGGGTTTGTGCCAAAATTCCATATATTTTCCTGCACATCCAACACCACCCACCAAACCATTCACACAAACCACCACACAACCACAAACACACACACACAACACAAACAATATATATTAATACTAATAATATATATATAGTATATCTATATTTTATATATTTATTATTATTTAAATAATTTATTTATTTTATATATATTAATTTATTATATAGTATATAATAATAATATATAATATATATAAATTAATAATATATAATTTTATTATCTATAATATATAATATATATATTAAATATAATAATATATTTATAATATCATAATATATATATGTATTTTATATTGTTAATATAGTATTATATATCTATATTATTATAATAATAAATTATCTATGGTTGTGTGTGTGTGTGTGTTTTTTTGGTTGGTGAATGGTTGTGGTGTTGTGCGTGTAATGTGCAAGGTAAAAGTGATGGAATATTTTGGAACAATAATTTTGGGTTCCCTTTTTTTTTTGTTTCATCAAATCCCAAACCCTGGTTAAGGGTTTGCAATAAACGGTTTTCCAGCCCCCACCTGAATTATTTGTTTTTCTTCTGATACTGGTCTATTTTTTTTGCCAAGGATTTTTTGGCCCTAAATGAAATGTAAAGAAACAATAAAAATCATGAATAAAAAAAATAAAAAGTCGAATAAATTAGGAACTAAAAAAATAAATTAAACAAGTTGAATGATCCAATTCCAATAGTAAGGAAATTTTTATTTCAAAAGAAACAACCCTTACAAGAAATTCATAATCTATAAGTATTATAAATATCAATATATATCAATATTAATAAATATATTAATATATATTCATATATATATAATTATATTAATTGATTATTGAATTAGTTTGTGGGTTTTGGGTTTACGTTTTTGGGTGTGGTGGTGTTGTGTGTTTGTGTGTGTGTTTGTGTGTGTGTGGTGGTGTGTGGTGTTGTGTAACGAGAGAGAGAAGAGAGACCCGACCTGACGCCCCCCCACCCCCTGTTAGGTTTGTTAATAAAACAACACATTTTATATTTGAAAAAGAAATTTTAAATTCATTGTTTTTATATATCTAGTGGAGGGAAAACTTACAGTTTGTGGCATCAGACCCAAAAATAATATTTTTTTTGTTGAACACCCAAACAGACTGGGGGTCCCCATTCTTATATAAAAATTCCGAAGAGATTCATAGATTTTGAAGACATACCTTTTAAATCCAAGAAATGGTTTTTTTAATAAATAATGTTAAAATTAAGAATGCGTTTTTAAAATAACAATTAACTAAAAATTTTTTTTTAATAAATTCCTTTCCACCTGGGCCCTGATAATCTTTTATTTTCCCTTTTAGTGAAATTTTTTAAAAGTTAAGAAAGAACCACAAGAACCTCTGGAGATAGAAAAAAAGAAAATCTCCCTTCTCGCCAATCAAAGGTAAAAAAATTGAAACGAAAGTAATTCCTTCCCTTTTTTGATTTTAGGGGGGGGAGGTAACAATAATACTGCAAAATCAATCCACCTTTGTTCCAAACAGAAAAAAAATGGTTCAAGAGTTTGTTTATAAGGGTCAAGAAAATTTACAGAGGGATAAACGTAAAAAATCTATTAACTATATAAAACATAATTTAATTTGGGGTGACTTGCCAAATAAGCAAAATTCACGCGCAAGAATGATGGTGAAGACCATGTGACGTCCCCATGAAGTCCCCTGTTCGGTTGGAGTGACCTATTCCCCGAGGATTCCCCATTTCGGCTGGAGTTTCCGATAGGTTTGGTCCCCCCCCCCAGGAAAGGATTTTCCGAAGGCCTTTGGAGTCCCCCCCCTCCCGAACTCGCCTTAAGGTGACTTCGCTTACCTACAATTTTTTTTTTCGTTTTTACACCTTCTTTTTGGTTGTCGTGGCAATTTGTAATGTGGTAATAGTATAAAACCATAAAAATTAATTGAAGCGTAGAGTTTTGTTAAAATGAAAAACAAATACTGGAGTAAACAGAAGGTCCACCTTAAGCGGGAGTTTTCGGATTCCTAGGAAGGCCTGGAGTACCTTTCCCTGGGGCCTCCTGGAAATCCCTGGAGAAAAGGAATCGAAGTCCCCCGGAGTGCTTCCACCGAGAGGGGCTTGATTGACGTCCCCCCACAAGATCTTTTTAAAAATTTTCTCCTGTTTGCCCCCCCCCTTTTGCTTATTAAATCCACCCGATAATTTAATGTTTTTTTTTTATTTTAGTTAATAAGTTTACCGATTTCCCTCCGATGAAATCGTTGACTCTTTAAAAAAAATAAAAACTGAAAAACCATTTTTTCTGCTTGAAAGGTTGAATTTCCCAGTAGTTTTGTTTTACCAATAAATTGGGAACGGAAATTTTTCCTTTCAATTTTTTGAACCTTTGAAAAATGGCGAAGGGGAGGTTTCCCTTCTCCTCCAAGAAGTCCTGTTCACCTCCCAATTTAAAAAATTAAACTGAAAACAAATTCACCCGAACTGCATAATTTAAAAAAAATTGGTAATTAAAATTATTTTTTAAAACAGCAAATTCTTAATATAAGATTTCTAAAAAACCATTTCATGAATAACTTATGTGTTTAACTTTACTATCTCTCTAATTTACAATAACAAGATGGACCCAGTCTGGGTTGGTTTCCAAAAATATTATTTCCCATTAGATTCTTCTAGTTTTTACCCCATCCTATGGTCCAAAAAAATAATTTAATTAAATTCTTTAAATTCCTTTGTTTACTGTGGTTATATTACAACCATACCGGCCCCCCCGTCCAGTCTACTCTCTTCCCCGTCGCGCCGCTCTCCTCGTGTAACAACAATACATGCATACATACACGCAACAATACAAACACACCCACCACAACCAAAAAATCATAATCCCAAAAAATCATATCAAAATATATATATATAAATTATTAGTATAATAATAATATAATAATATGATATAATATATATATATATATATGTAATAATATAATCTTTGAAAACGTTCAAAATTACTGAAAACAACCATTGTTAACAAGGTAACGGAAATAAAAAATAGATCAAATTGCCCAAGTTTAAGACACTTTTTTAGAATTAAGTAAACAAATTGATGTGTATCGTAATTCAAAAAAAAAAAAAGGGGTTTTAATAAAATCACGACTTCCATCCGAAACTTAAAGTCCAAAAATAAAGAAAAAAAAATAAAAATCAAAAAATAACAACAGCAATAATAAGAGAATTAAACGAAGAAAAATGAGAAAGCGAATAGTTAAAGAAAAATGAATCATAACCCGGCCGATCATTAGAGAAGCGAATCTTTTCCCTCCTGATGATGCAAACAATGATCATCTTGGTCTCATTTTATGAAACTTGCTTTAAACTTCCCCTGTGGTTCAATTTCGAATGATTTTGTCTCATCTGGGGAACAATGCAGGCCTATTGAATCCAAATTACCCATGGAAAATTTCAAACGAGCAATGAGAAAAATAATGATTAGGTGGTTTTGTTTAATGGTGGGTTTTTTTTTGGTTATTAATGAATGAAATGGGATTATTAGTTTACAATGGATGACTCGGGTTGATGTCTGAGTTAATTCTGAAAAAACGAGACCGACAACCAGAGGACAAGAAGTTTTTAACAACAAACATTATTTGTTTTTTAAAATTAAACTACTTTTGTTGTTTTGAAGAAATATAATTCCTCCCATACGTTTTTAAAAAGTCAACTTTTGTTGTAATCTCAAAAGGAAAAATGTTTTTAATTATTAAACCAAAACCCTAACGGAAAAAAGTGCCTGGTACGAAAAAATCTCCAAATCAGCAAATACCTGATTAGATAAGTATAGTAAAAATTTTGCAAAAGAACATAAAAATATTAACCCAAATTACCAAGTCCAAAATAGGAAATAGTAAAGTAAGCAGGTTTTGGTATTCATAACCCACCGCTGCCCTAACAGAACGCTGGGTGCCCTTGAAATGCCTATAATGCCTTTTTTACCATCTTTCCCTTTACTGCCCAAAAAAATTTAAAAGCCTTCACAAAGCGGTAAAATCTTGCAGCCTTTATCACAGTACCCAAAAGGGAGGTTACAATAGTTCAAAACAAATTTCCTTTCATCGAGGGAAATAAATGCCGTATAATGGGTGAAAAAAATTAATTGTCACGTAATAAAAAAAAAAAAAAAAAAAAAAAAGAAAAAAAAAAAAAAGATTAATGCACATCAGGAAAAACAAAATATTTGCAATCAAGTCATGAAAGGAAAAGCTTTACTTTAACTTGAATTAAACCCAAGTTTAAGGTTTCTCTTGCTCCTGACTTTCCTTTTGTAAGTTACGGTTATTCAGTTTTTTTTTTTTATTTTTTTTTTTATCTTTATTCCTGCCAACTTGGGGTAATATGAAGGAAAATGCCAAAAGAGGTATATTTAAACCGCGTTTATCCGCTATCAAAAGGTTAATCCACGGCATTTTGTTCAGTAGTAAACGACGCGGTTATCAAAAGAATTGAGAAGTCATGGCTAACGCCGAAGTTTTTGAAAGATCAAAAATAATAAGGAAGGTTAGATACTTAAAGATCAAAAATGAATTCCAACTTCAAAATGATAAACAGCTTTTCGTCGAAAACGTAACCTTTCAAAATACCGATATAAACAACTCTGTTTCCAATGTTTGGCCATGATAAAAAATAGTCCCCTCTTGCAGAAGGACTGGGATTTACAGTATTATCTTAGTGACACAGACTCTCAAAAAAACTTTGGTTGCCTTTGCCAAGTAAAAGATTTCAATGGATAAGAGAGAAATAAGAGGGAGAGAGTACTGAGAGAGTAGAGAGAGAAAGCTTATTCAGAATTTAAATTAAAAAAAATTATTTTTGACCCACTTTAGGAAAAACTCCATTAAAACTCAAAGCGACGAAACACAAAATCATCTTCATCTTTGTTCTAAGATATAATACTTTCGCTTTAAATAAAAAAAAAAACAAAATAAAAAAAAAAATAAAAAAGTTGTCAAAGAGCTTTTTAGAGAAAAAATGATCGAACATATGGTAAAATAATAAACAAATCCATATATGTTTTCAAAGCAGTAATTTTAAGATCGGAAGATCGTTCAAGTGTTTTTGAATGACGTTGCAACGGCCCTCCGCCTTTTCCCCCCGTCCTGGCTCCGCGGTTTGCCGATATCTCCGCGCTCGCCTTCTGATCATGCCGTTTTTTTGTTTTTTTTTTTGTTTGTTGAAAATGATTCCGGTTGTTTTTTTTTTTTTTTTTTTTTTTCCGTTGCTGCACGACAACTAATCCGGTTTGTTTTCTTTGAAGAGTAAATGTGATGGATGAAGAGACGTTGCACTAAACGATGGTAATGCCCTCTTGAATGCATCTACGAATGAAGGACAAATTTTTCTTAAGTGTTTGTAGGATGCTTTTTTGTTTGCCTCTAAGGTTGCTTGAAAGATCCACTCCCTTTCCTCGTTGACCTTCTGCATATATTTACGATTTGTTCTATGAAATTCGTTCAAGCTTTCGGTTGACGTAAGAGATTGTTCCTTCGGTCCTCGCTGCCACCAAGATATACGGGAACATTAACGCCTATGTATTATAAAGTCGTCCCATTGATTTGTTATAACCCTGCGATGGTTATAACGCAAGTAATCTGTTGGTTCTATACTTTGTCCCATTCCTCGTCGGAGTTGGAAAAAAAAAAAAAAAAAAAAAACATCGAATGCAGAAAAGAGTTTCTAAAGTTTTCGTTAAGTAATCTACTTTGGGTATAGAGGTTGAAGACTTCAAACAATTTCAACTCATTTCGTTGTCCAACTTAAAAACATATTTAATTTGGAAACTATACAATCTTTTTGAGTTAAGGGAGGTAAGAAGTTGATTTCAGAGAACTTGTCTTTCGATGAGTGGAAGTAGAAGATCTTAATAAGTTACAAGAGTCTTTTAACAAATAATAAGCTAATAGCAAAGCTTGGCTCAGCAATAACCCATAACCAATACAGACATACGAAGCATATGACTTAGGGAAAAGTCACGTGTTGTCTCTGCGGGTTATAATGTTCCCCATATCCTTCTCAGATAAGAAAGGGCAACTGGGGGTGACCTGTTTTAACAATACAATGCTTTTTGGAATTACCCACAGGCAAATGGCAAAAACCAAAGGGCGTCCGCAAGACCATAACGCAGCAGCGTCCCCACCTAAAGCTTGGCCCCTGTTGTTTATTAGCTCTTATCTTCGCCCTTCTTTGTCTCGCCAGTGACCCCCTTTGGGGTCATGGGCCTTATTTAACAATATAATGGAATGTATATGTCTTATTAAATGTTGATCAATTTTACAATATATATATATAATTATTATAAATATATATAGATCTATATAATATAATATATATATATATTATATATATATTAATCTAACTTATTTATACATACACAAATATAGCCTTATAATTGCTATAAGGTGACTCGTAAGCCCAACCTCCTGGGTGATTGCCCATCCGGCCGAAGAAGGGAAATTATGGCAGTTTTGAATGTAGCAGTCCATCCGGCCTCATGTTTTTTTGCTGGCGCTTGGTGATTTGAATTACTCCAGAGAGGCGCATGACGCAAAAAGTTTTTACCTATTGCTCCATAAACTCAATGCTTTTCGATTTGTCGAAACTTATGATTTTAGTACATAAATTATTCGTTTTGATTTTGACAGTTCTGACGAGAACAAAATGTTTGTTTTTGATAATGGAAAAACAATGGGCGCTCCTATAAATGATAAGTGTTTTTTTAAAATAAAAATTTGAATTGAAACTTCATCCGGTAATAATATGAAAAAGTTTTCAAACAAATCTTTCCGTTCTATGAACACCCTTCCTATTGTTTTGAAATTTAACTTTCTGCCAGTTTCTTCCTCACATATTTATTCGATAGATTATTTTCCCGGATACTTAGATAGGAAAGCTGTAATAAGATTTTTAATTGTTGTTAATTGTACAATTAAGGAGGTCAAAATAAAATCACAGAAATGCCAATGTTTTTACTTTTAGCTGTGTGAATCCAATTCTTATAATAAAAAATAATGGCCACTAACCATTATGAAAGAAGTCAATGGAAAGATTTCCGAGCATAGCCAGTTGATGCTAATATGGGGAAATTTAACTTCTTTAATTAAAGAATACGAAATTAAAAGTTTTCTATAAAATAACGAATGTTATATATGAACGGAAAGGAAAATGAGAGTTTTGGCTATAAGGACCATTAAAAATGGTATCGCGGAACAATTATTCCAAAATTTCAGCGGGTTCTTATCAATGATTTAAACTCCCTCTATTTTGTGAAGGGAAAAAAGAAACGCACCGTCAAGTTACTTGCTTCAATGTCCAACATATCGGCTCAATAAAGAAATTAAATAATAATCTTTATTTTTTTCTTTTAAATTAAGGTGGAAGGGAAGGTAAGATCTCCTATTAATTGCATCGAATAGTTTTTGTTTTGTTTGATTCAATAATTTAAATCCTCAGTCTCATTTTGATGAAAAAACAAATCCCCTCCTACGTAACATTCACTGAAGTTCCTTCCTTCAATGTAGTTAGATAGTATAAATAATCAAGTATAGAATAAGATATAGAATAAGCTTAAATCAAATAGATGGATAGGTTTTAGAATGTTTTTGTCCCTGCAAAAACAGACACTAAAACGGCATCAGAAGTAAAAGACCCAAAGATGGAAATGATATCAATGAAGATTTCAAAATCAACCTGCCCTTTGCGAAGCCCGATAAAGCCCGTTACCAGCGGCCCGCAATTAATGGTCCCGAAATCATAAAGTTTGTTAGGAACCTCAATCATAGATCTTTCCTTCGCAGAAGGTCAAAAATAAAGAAAAAATACCCGAAAATTGGGTTCCTATTCAATTAGGCCCATCTCGATATAGTAGCTTGCCGCTTATTATGCTTCCAATAATGGAAATTAATTTAGTTTTATTCATAGCTTCGTTGCTGTACGTTGAACTATATCCAATCGTGTTGTTTACTTAATATTTCTCACAAGTGAATTCTGAATTAATCTTATGTAAAGTGGCGGTTTTTTTTGCAGATTTTGTAACCGTAAAAAGTAAGTGTTTTTTAATCTTTTTGCTTGATTAAGGAAAAATTCAAAGTCAAAATAAATTAATTAATGAACGTATTCCTAACAATTCCAAAATAAAAAAAATTAAAAATTCATCAATAATCGCAAACTCAAAAAGTGAATTAAGGTTTACGTGTGAAAATGCGAACGTATAATAAACTTATTTTATTTTTTTTGTCTTTAACCAAAGAAAACCAGAAATAAACCAAAGTCAAAAGAAGATTGAAAAAACAAAGTTTAATCTCCCGGCGGTTAGGATGTTTTTGGCGCAAATACAACAGGGCAATATTAAAAGAATAATGGGAATGGGGTAAGGCGCCAATTTCCACTTCATTAATAGGGTCTGTAATTTGAAATATGGAAATTATTCTTATATATGATTAATTCAGACATAATTGCCAACATACCTATTTTTATGACCAATTTAAGAAACTACCATTAACGAAATATTTGATATTTTGAAGTCACATGCAATAATAGTTTGGTACGGAATGTCCCACATTAAACTAAGGGAAATTGCAAAATACCTTAAAAGGGCTTTTGTTTGTTTTGTTTTTTTGAAAACGAATCCAGCATCTTCTTCTCCCTCTCCTCTCATCTCTGTCTCTCATCCTCTTCTCTCTCTCTCTCTCTCTTCTCTACCTCTCTAATACGATAGCGCTCATTTTCATGTCCCGTTTGTTTTTTATTGATTTCGTGGATTCCCATTTTGGTACTCGGGGAGAATGGAACGATATTTTCTAATGAACTCATTTAGTCAAGAATTTATTGCCCTATTTTCAAAATCTCTTTCCAGGTTCACTTACCGTGGTTTTTTTCCCAACCCTCAACGATCCCACTTACACATCGTAAAAATTCCCGTCAAAAAACATTTTTATTCAGGAAAAGAACTAAAATTCGACGAATTACTGAAAATCGCAACAAAAAATACTTTTTGTTGGATGAAATATGGGGTATATTTTAGTGTTACCTAGTTTTTTCAATGATCACGCCAATTTCATTGGAAAAAGGCGCAGTGTGCTTTTTCTTTAAACAAGCTTTTTTTTTCTAGCCGAGTTGAATGCCAGGGAAAGGAACAAAAATTAAGCGATGAAATGGATCGTAAATGAAATTGGCATCTATGTCTGGTCAAAAAATCAAAGTTATTGGCCAATTTAATATGTTAATAAATGATCAATTATATAATACGCCACTAAAATTTGGCAAAACAGCAAACTGTATTTGTCAGTACAAATAATATTCGTATAATCAAGAACAAATAATTAAAGCTTTGCACAATGACCGCGGAAGTAATGAAAGAAAAAAACAAAATTATATTATCTGGGTAGAAATAAAAATAAACAAAACAGTGAAGGCATTTCGAGAAGCGTATAGTGGTCGGGGTGGTCGGTTTGGTCTTGGCCCCTGCAACTTTCGGTGGCCCGCGAGTTCGATTCTCGGGCAATTATGTCCATCGATGGGGTCAAAGAGAATGAAATGTTGGCGGTCATTAGTATCAAACATCCTTTTTAAATCAAATAAAAACAAATTTAATCATACAGAAAACGAGTCAAGTGCGAGACCCACGACACACGCCCAACCACACACGCCATATATATGTAATATAATACTATATATCTTATATTAGTATATATATATATATATAAGATATAATACCAATATAATATTATATATATATAATAACATAATAATTATAATCATATATTATATATATTATATAATAATAATAATATATATCTATATATAATATATATTATATATTATATATAGATATATATATATAATTATATAATATACGTACATAATATATAATATATATAATTGATAATATAATATTTATCTATATAATATATATATTATATATTAATATATATAATATAATAATATTATATATTATTACATATATTATATAATAATAATTATATATATATGTATATATTATATATATATATATAATGAATAATATCTATAATAGTTACTTGTGTGCGCAATGTTCATGCATGACTGTAACATCTATGAAAATATGAATGTAACTTTTCTTAATGCACTTTTTCCCGAGTTGTTGGCTAAGGAAAAAAAAAAATTTCTTTACTAGAGAAGTTATATCTTATTTCATTATTCTTTTCCCAACGTTTTAAAAAGTACCGTTTTGGAACAGAAAAAACCTCTCTTTAAGTCTTTCCATGCTATTTAAAAATCATTTTCAGTTTCAAATTCTTAAATAAATGCCCCCTTAATCTACTAATATTCATATTATCATACAGTACATTGAAAAAAGTCTTTTTGTAAGCGACCCCTCCACAAAGAATTTTTGTTGAAATGAAGAGAATTTAAAACCTTTAATTTTCGTAGAAAGAGGAGAAACAATATATTAACGGATTATTAACCAATAAAAATAAGAAATTACATAACAGTGAAAGAACAAACGTAATTAATTAATTCTTGCATCCCTCCCAAGTTCTTAATTTTGCCGTAGCTCTAATCTGCTTGTAAAATGAAACGAAAAACAAATGATTCAATTCCACTTGCTTGTGATAAAGTCAACCAAGCAATTGCTTCGGGTAAAAGCACTGACATGATTCAACCCCCAAACAAACGTACTAGACTACCCATAATAAGTTAAGTGAAATAGACGAAGGATGCAAAGGTTTTCTGTTCATGGAAGCTTTGGATATGAAGTTGCTTTCTCTTGCATCTCTGTGTTTGTGACCTTTATGAACTGTTCCAACAAAATATCTTTTATTTTCTTTTCTTAAAACCGAGCGGTCGTTCGTCCAAAACCAAGCGCAGAGAAAAGACTTATCCAACAAATCAAAGATAGTAGTCCTTTATCTTTCTTTGCTCAACAAACCAAGCATTCTGTTCAGCCAAAAGGCCTTATTTAGCATTTTTCGTTTCTTTGTTCACATGCCGTGGGGAATGTTTCCTCTCTTTCTATGAGGCAATTCTCTTGTTTTCTCTCTTTTTTTCTATCTTTTTTTTCCAGCCTCTCTATGAGGCAAGTCTCCTCTTTTTCTTTCTTTTTATTCCAGCCTCTCTTTCAATGAGGCAAGTCTCCTATTTTTTCTTTTTTTTTATTCAGCTTTTCTCTCTATGAGTCAAATCTATTTTTTTCTCTCGTTTTCTCTTTTTTTTTATAATGATGAAGGGGAGGATTTTTCCCCTCTGTTAGTTTTGTGTCTGGAAGCATATCAGCACTTGAGCAGAATATTTATTCCTATCAAAATGTGTTGCTTTGTATGATTATATTACTTTGTTGAAGGGCAAAACCTAGAACACTTGTGTTTGTGAATTGCAATTTTCTCGTGATATTTTTACTTTATTTTCATTTGGGCTTAATAACTCCGGAATAGCCTCTTTTATACCAGTTATTTAAATATCTTTTTTATAACGTCGCTTAGTATATACAGCTTTTTTTGTGTTATTAGTTTTTTCTTGAAAATTGTGTTCCCTAAAAATGAAATCAAAATTGCAGTAAAAAGAAACTTCCCACAACTCTATTTCCTTTAGCACATTCAGTCCTCAAAAAAATTTATCCATACCTTTGTTTTTGCAATATTTGTGTATTCATTTAATTTTATTTTTTGTCACTTTGTTTACATTACGCTTCTGAAACAAACACAACAAAAAATTTTCATGGCAATCTCGGAAAACGTTATCATAATATATGGAATTGAGGCCAAAGGCCAAGCCTAGAGACCTATGCCTATGACAGGACGTTGTCATAGAAGAGTTATGGCACAATAAAGATGAAATTCCATCTCTCTCTCTCTCTCTCTCTCTCTCTCTCTCTCTCTCTCTCTCTCTCTCTCTCTTCTTATTTTTGGTATAATATTCTAAGACATTAAAATGACCTCGTGTTAATGAAAAGATGTCATACAAGTTTTGGATGATCTTATTCTACTATTTATTGTAGATAATAAAAAGCTAATTACACTGCTAACAACGTCAATTTCTACACAAGAAATCAGACACCGTTGTTGTACGTAGACATAGAGATCAAGCTTGCTTCAAACCTCACCGATATTGGAAGCAACGAGTTCAAGATTCTGATCATCAATATAATAGGTTTAATAAGGACACAGGCATGTATGTCAGCCCGTCAAGAACTCGCAGAAAATAAAACTGACATTGCGCTGAAGGAATTGGTGGGTGGAGGTGAAGGTTCAGATAACAGAAATAAGAGAGTGATTAGATAAATACATAAATACATGTTTTCAAATGTTTTATTGTAAAACAATGCAGAAATACTAGTATATATTTTTTTTTCTGATTTTCTGGAACCAGTCTCTACCGTTCACAATGCAATCTATATATAAACAAACAAACAAGGTAAACGTTTCTTTAAAAAATGCCAGTTTCATACAAGACATATTTATACAAGAATACTTTCGGTGGAAGTAACGTGAAAGTTGGTCCTCAGCGAAAACAGCTCAAAACTTGATGGTATTTTTCACTGAGATATCAGCAGTGTTTACCAGATTAACTCTATGAACATTCCTTCAAATGGAGGAATTCTTATTTTTCCAATTATTTACTCTTGTTATACACGAAAAAAGTGGATTAAACTGTTTTTTGAAATATTTACGGTCTTCGGTAAATACTGTTATCTTCTCTCTCTCTCTTTCTCTCTCTCTCTCTCTCTCTCACTCTCTCCTATCCCTCTCTCTCTCTCTCTCTCTCTTTGCAGCATTGAGGTTCCATTTGGTTTTAATTTGATACACGTTTTTCCTACAATTATTTAATTCACTCAGTGATCATACTTTAATGTACATAATATACAAATTGTTTATCAATTGAATATGCCTTAACACCCTGATTACGTGTACACGCAAACGCACGTACGCATAATATGTTAAAATATAATTATGACATTTCTCGCCTTATTCAACTCAAGTATTTCCTTTCCCCTTCCTAATTATATTTACTCCATAAATTTCAAGATTTATGTATATATATATATATATATATATATATATATATATATATTATCTATATACAGATACACACACACACACACACATATATATAATATATATATAATAATTATCTATTATATATATTATATATATTATATATAGATAATATATATAAAATAACGAATGGGTCCCTGGAGATTGCAGACAAATCAGGGGAAGAAAGAGAAGACAAAGGACTGACGAGCTACGAAAACTTGCGGGTATAGAATGGCATAGAAAGACCATAAACAGAAGGGAGT
Organism: Macrobrachium nipponense; assembly: GCF_015104395.2. Classification (NCBI taxonomy): domain Eukaryota; kingdom Metazoa; phylum Arthropoda; class Malacostraca; order Decapoda; family Palaemonidae; genus Macrobrachium; species Macrobrachium nipponense. The sequence continues at coordinate 21,369,248 of NC_087210.1, forward strand.
GGAAGGACATGTCTGAGGGCCTTTGTCCTGCAGTGACTAGCAACGGCTGATGATGATGATGATGATATATACGTGGATATAAATATATATATATTATATAATATGTTATATATATATATATATTTATTATATACATATTGTACATATATATATATATATATATATATATATATATATATATATGTATATGTATATATATATATATATATATATATATATATATATATTATATAATATATATATATATATATATATATATATATAGGAGTCTCCCCAGTCGGCGAAGATAACAATACTTCAGGGGGTACCATGATACATTAGTAGAATGCCATAGTTATTAAAAATTAAAAACGTTTCGCACACAATTCTCGGCTGCATCATCAGTCTGTGGAACAATAAAAGTAAATACATTATAAAAAGGAATTCACAAAATTACAAGGTAATTAAAAATTAATGGTTTAAAAAGAAAAGCAGAGGTTAAAAGTTAAAAAAAAATACGTTAAAACACTGTAAAAAGAGAGAGAGAACTAAGACACAACCATCAAAGGCAAAAGACGAAGAAGGAATAGCAAAACCTGACGTCCCAAACAAAAAGTCAGTTTATGCCAAATACAGCGGAGGGGAAGAAGCCGTGGTGTGATTGTTCAAAGAGGGAACTAGCCTTTTGATAATAATGACTCCAGAGTAGTTAGATGATCTGGGTCCTTTGTATATCCATAATAGAGAAGTGCTGTTTCAAGACCTCTATTTTGCATATAGCAGCAGATTTTTAATGTTAGAAAACTCTGGTTGCTTAATTCTCTGGCCTGTACGAAACTGAAACCCATGTGGCTGCAATATCTCACTTGCAATAGCCTACGAGTAGATCCGATGTAAGAGCCCGGACATCCAGGGCATGTGAATTTGTATACAACATTAGATCTCATGAAGGATTGCAAGCGATCTTTACAGCTGAAAAATGAACCTATCCTGCATGGATTATTAGAAATAAGTTTTTACTGAAGACAGGGAATTTCTTGTTCAATGATCTGTTTTAGTCTACGTGAGAATTTTGTAGCAAACATCAAAAGGGATGGAAGCAAAGAACAGTTTCTTAGGAACATCAAAGTTGGGCACGGTGGCTGGAGAAATTTGGTTGAAGTTTATTAATAACTCTAAGGACTACGTCTTTGGGATAGGAATTTTTCTGAAAAAAAACCTAATAAAAATTCTATTTCGTTATGGAAAGTTGGGCCAGTTAGACGAATATTTTAATTGCTCTATGGGACAAGAGTATAAATGGTGTTTTAATTTTGAAGGTTCTTTTGGCATGAACTATAATAGTTTTTAGCTAAACTTTGTTTATAGGTCTTTTTTCTATAGACACTGTGGTGACATTCCGAATTACTTCTTGTATATTGATATCAAGAAATGGCAAACTGTCTCTGTTCTCCACCTCCATCGTAAACTGAATATTTGGGTGTTGCTGATTAATTGTGATTTTCTTATACATGAAAAATATGAGGGAGAGAGAGAATCCATCGCTATTGAGATCAATCATACTTTGTGATACTAACCTTTACTTCAACCTACATATATATGTTTTGATAAAAACATCCTTGATGATTAAGCAACTTTCATGGACATTCAAATCTAGCTGTTCATACCTCTTAAACGATGGCACTTTTTCTATTTGAAAGGAGCGTAACTACCCTTGGTCGATTTCTAGTATAGACCCTGATGATATCTGTAAATCAATGGCTGAAAAGTCATCGGCCCAAGAATAAATGCCTGGAGTCACTGAGCAGTAATTCAAGTCCTTCACAACTGCTAAGAAGAAGAGCTACAAGGAACTTGAGACGTGTTGCTTATAAGTATGCGATGCAATTTGCGAACTGGCTACTTTATATCAGTTCCTTAGACTTTCCATTTGCCCTGTCATCAATGAACCTACAATATTAGCTGCTTTCTAATATTTTGATCAATGGTAGCACGTCTGAACCGCTGACAAACTCACTGTGCTAATCATTTCTTTAATATATTTCACGCCTCCCCTTATTTCCTGAAAATGTAGAATCTTGCCAATGATAGGTTATCCACTCAGAACTTTTGTATTAAGAATTTCAAGGGTAATCCGAAAAATGAGCCATTATTCCAAAACACTAATCTCAAACACTCTCAAAGCGCTATGGTCATAACCTACGTTCATAGCTACAACGTATATTAGAATGAGTCAAAAACTGTAACTGTCTATTATGTTTGAATAAAATCCTTTTGAAAAAACTATTCGCAAAACAGTGAGCACCAGATCCTTTGTTGTTTGTCATTACAAAATAATGCACAATTATATCTCTGTAAATTCTATGAACATATATAGCACCGAGAACATCCCTCTATTTCTTCTCATGTCCAAATCACCTACTTCTCCCTTCTCACTCTCCCTGCCTCACCAGGATTCAAGATTAAATCCTTATGTGGTATTCACTCACGCTCCGATATTCACGTTATCTTCTGCACAGAAGATATTACAAATGTGCCGCCAGTGGGTATCAAGGCATCGTACAATCCGATTACACTGGGATATGGTTTTCAGTTTCTAATGATATCACGGAGCGTCCTCCTTAATTATCCCATCTGAAACGTATATATACATATACACACAATATACACTATATATAAAGGTATAAGCCACGAAGGCAACATAAACAACGAAGTAACTGCAAGATCTTTGGACTCAACGTCCTTTACTTATACATACACTATATATGTATATATAATATAATGTAAAATTACATATACATATATGCATAATTTGCTGCCTAATTTCGACACTATTCAAATTACAGCTTAATTTCGAAAATAACTAAATAATGTTTCAATGGTAAAGGTTATCGACTCATCTTGCCAAGGAAAAAATGGCCTCTAAGAATTTGTAACAAGGGAAAGCATCGTTGCCAAGCAAACGATAGGCAAAGATATATTGACTGGGGAGATATTCTTGAATGTTTTGTCCTTGTTTCAAGAACGGGTTTATTCCAAATGAATAGAAATTACTCTGTTTATAGTCGATTATATTAAACACTTTTCTCTGCGTATCATTGCGATACCTTAGAATAACAACAACTAACTTTACTAGGCTTGCTGTCGTTGGTTTGTTTACAAGAGTAGTATGATGAACCCCGTTACTCTGATAACTATATTCAACTAGATGAAAAGGAAATGGAATCAAACACACCTATACAGTGGAGAGAGGGGGGGGGAGGAGGAGCTTCTGAAAACAGAAGTTGACTATATCTTAGTTTAACCAGACCACTGAGATGATTAACAGCTCTCCGAGGGCTGGCCCGAATGATTAAATATTTTTACGTGGCTAGGAACCAACTGGTCATTTAGCAACGGGACGTACAGCTTATTGTGGATTCCGAACCACATTTTATCGAGAAATTAACTCCTAATCACCAGAAATAAGTTCTTCTGATTCCAGGCTGGTAGAGCGGGAGACCGAGGAAAGAACGACACTGAAGTTGAGGAGGATTCCAACTTGTCTGTTATGCCAAACGTCAGGTCCCGAATGCAATTTGTGGGGGAGAGGAAAAGTTCTAGAGGGAAAAGCAGTAGCGCTTCCCCAGAAGGAGGAGGAGGAGACGGGATTCCTTGAGGAAGAAAGTTAATCGAAAAAGTTAACCCGTGCTCAGCGTCCTGAATCCCGAAATAACTGTGTATATTAAGAATTCGGCTCGTGAAAGGGATTCGGCTCGTGAAAGGGATAATTGTTGATCTCTGTCTTGCTGTTTAACTTTAGCTTTTATTGCACTCCTTCCGATATAATATATATATATTATATATATATATATATATATATATATATATATATATATATATATATATATTATATATATATATATATATATATATATTATAATATATATTATATATATTATATATTATATATATATTATAATATATATATTAGTCTCCGGTAGTGTTAACAATCTGAAAAGGAACTGGAACTGAAACTAATATACTTTATATACTATTCGATAACATGAAAAACGTTTTTTTAAATACGTATAATTATTGAGAATCGACCTTAGCGTCTTTTGAGCGAAAAAGACTACTCATACAGACACACAAACACACACACACACACACACACACACATATGATATATATATATATATATATATATATATATATTATATATATATATATATAGATATATATAATATATATATATATCTCCACAAACAAACTAGAAACTAACCTAGGAATAATAGCAAATCCATTGTCTATAAAAATATAGTTTCATCACAAGTCCAACATGATAAATGAAGTCAAATGAAATTAAACGGAATAATGGGTAAGGGCAAAGCTGAACCCTAAAAGCAACAAATGAAAGAAAAAGTTCAACCCTTGCACACGTAACTAATTAAATCTTCACGACATAGAGGTCAGATATGTCTATAATGCCCAAAGTCGTGGTAACTGTCAAAGTTCCCTTTAACTTGTGGCTTCTATCGATACATCTTAGAAACACAAAGAAAGAGGGTCGCCTTTAAAATTGGCACAGAAACAAATGGTTATGGGATTTCTCCCATGATACTGACCAAAAATTGACATCAGAGGATATGCAAGAAATAAATGACATAGAGATAGCAAACGAAAAATAAAAATCATAAATAAAAAAAAAATGGAAATAAAAATCCAATGCACAATTCATATGTAAAAAGAACAGTACAGTTAAAACTCAAGAAAAATGACACAGTCCAATCGGGCTTAGAAAATAAAAAACTTGGCTCACCTCACAGGAAGCTCGAAAGCGCCCCCCAACCAAAAGGACTTTTCAGAAAGAATTTGATTTGATGCCGCGAATAATTACCCAGTTCTCGATATGTAAAATCTATTCTTCATTGATTCCGCCCATCGGAGCGAACTCCTGCACAAAACCTCGTTCGGAACGTGTCCGCCAACGACTTCCGTCGTGGGGATCTTCCATGACGTATTAGAGTCATCGTTCAAAGCGTCATACGTCAGCTAGACTTTACAATAACAATGTTCCTGTCTCCCAAAGCTGACCATCAACTTTGCAAGCACTGACACAAGATTTCTCTCTCGCCCACGAACATCTTCGAGCGAACAAAATGCTTAACTACGCAGAAGGTTAACATGGTGTATATATATATTGTAATGTTCTACATATTTATATACCTCTTTGTGTGTATGGACTCACTGTCTAGGATGTTTATGACTTACGTTGGAAAGTGCACCTATGTGTGCGAAAGCAAATTTTTTTATTATTATTTAGACGCTCCTAATTGAAATACTAGCCAGTACTGATGCCTTTCAATGCGCTTTTCTGGAACTGTTCAAATCTGCAAAGGCACACTTTTCTTCCTGACAACATTAACGAAGCAGTGATGATAATAATGGTCACTTTGTTTTTCTGCCTTCTCCGTTGTTATTTCGAATATTTTTTTTTTTCAACAGGTAAACTAGAAACCGAGTACCGACGATAGATGTCCTCTTTTCATACCTGAGGTCGCTGTCAGCTTTGTAACCAGCTTTGTCATTCAATCTTCAATTTCTCCTTCGCATATTCTCTAAAATCTTAAATTGTCAGACTTTTAGCCTGATTTCGTTTAGAAAAAATTAGTTCTATTTGGTGAGAATTTTTTTTCCCTTACGCATGACTGTACATTGTTCTTGGTTAAGCGTGAACAGTCTTGATGATCGCGTCTATGTATTCAAGACTAACAGATGAAAAGAGGAATAAATTATAACCAAAAATATCTGTTAAAACAAGGAGATGAAATACTCTGTGATACAGGACACGAGACTACTAATCCCCTACCTTTAACCAACAAAACTGTTATCCTCAATAGTCATCTAACTTCTAGGTGAAAAATTTGCTACTTCGGTCAACAGAGGTATACAGAGATATTTAGCAGTTCGAGGGCGCTCCGGTTGTATAGAAATTTGAATCGGTCCTTTTGTTGGACAGCGGAAATTTAAAGCAACGGAGTAAAGAGTATCGATGTATCGATACAGAATGATAGACAGCTGTCTTTCTAGTATTTTTTATTTTTTTCCAGTTACTAAATTCTAAATCTTATAACCTAATATACCAACGTTCTATAAAAGCGCGAGTGCGCGCACACATACACACATAGTATATAGATTTATAAAATAATGTTTATATACATATACATATACATACACATACACATATATAATATAAATATACATATATATATATATATATATATATATATATATTAATATATATATATATATGTGTGTGTGTGTGTGTGTGTGTGTGTGTGTGTGTAAAATATATATATATATATATAATCTATATATCTATATATATATATATATATATATATATATATATATATATATATATATATATATATATATATATATAGATATATATATATAAATCTCGTTGTATAAGTGAGTGAGTTTGCAAGTGCAAGCTAAAGGGAAGGATTAGAACTGATGCATATTCAGGCCAAGGAGCTCTCGTCTTCGTCCTCTAATCTCGTATGCATTGACAAAAGAAAAAAAGGCAAAAAAAGAGCACAAAAACTGAAAACAACCCAAGAAAAAAAAAAAGAAATTAACGACAGAACAAAAAAAGACAGAAAAAAACAAGAAAAAAACAAAAAATACAAGACAAAAACCAAAGAAGAAAAAACAGTTCCTTTGCTCAATTAACCGTGGGTCAGGGAGGGTCCCGTTAATATCGTTGTAATCCCTTTTGCGAGGGATTAACAGGATGTGAAGGACCTCATGATTGTCGGTTTTCTGGAAATTGGGTTCTGATCGACCTTTCGCTGTCATCGGTGGCACATACAAGTTGTTGAACTGATCAATATCACTTTGAGAATACAGGATACTTAGGTTTACATATCTCTCTCTCTCTCTCTCTCTCTCTCTCTCTCTCTCTCTCTCTCTCTCTCTCTCTCTCTCTCTCCAGATTCTAGTGGCAATAAGTATCTGTCATGAGAAATAAAATCTCTGTATTGAAGGAAATTGTTTTTCATTACTTCTGAAATAGCGAAGCTGAAGCAATCCCTGTTGTTTCTCGGTATTTGCTTAAAAAGTTCGTCACATATTACCAAATATTGACACTGCTCGGTGGTCTGCCTCGATAACACTCACGTTCACTAAAACATCCACTAGTTCCACTACTGATGTTGTTTCTGCTCTTTCCTCAGACAGGGGAATGTGTTAAAACCCTTTCGTTGCGTTAAGACGAACAAATTAGTTAGAAGGTGTGTGAGTGTGTGTGTGTGTGTGTGTGTCTTTGTAGGTGGTGGTATCGTGAGGTTTTTAATGATGCAGATTTACGCTAGACGTAGTATGTATAACTTTAATCCTGTTCCAGATGCATGGAAAATAATTTGTAACGAGAAAGGTGAACAAGGAAAAGGTTACATTTATTACTTGAATACAAATATAAAAAAATGCCTATTTCGAAATGAGTAAAAAAACCGACGTCTTCGACTTGTACAGTAATCATATGATCATCAGAAGGCATTGTGAAAATATTTGAAGAAATCTAAGTGAGGGTTAAAGTGAAGCTAACTCATCAGCTATTCATTGCTATATCTTGATGTTCCAATTTTTTATAGCATAATTCTTCGAAAGAAGTTTATGATTTTCGCCAAAAAATTTACTCACTGACCAAAGGGCATGCTTACTCTAATGAAAATATACAAAATACAAAAACATAATTTGAGTAAGGACATCAGTTCTTCAAGGGAATGGCGAGTACAATAAACATGTTAACGCCATAATGAAAAACATTTTACTATATGTAATTTTTCTTCTATTCAGTACTTTTTTTCTATTCAGCGCGGTAGAGGATCTTTCATATTCTGCAAACCATGATTGCTGGTTACCAGTTACCAGTTACGTGGTCCACCGAAGTCTAAAGTATTTGTTAAAATCTACGTTTTTTTTGTTTTGTTGTAAAATTCTACTGAGAAACAAAGAGAAAAAAAATTCTTGGATCAAAATCCAAATCGTGAACTGTACCAAAATCCTATCACCATTGACAAAAACTTTTCCCTCTCAATGGTGGAATTGCTCTATTCCCTGAAGTTACCATAATTACAAGGGGACGTTAATGCCATCGGCGCGATGAAATTTTCATGACACTGCCTGACTTCAACAATTGCTGCGTGAAAGTTGTAGTGAGAATAAATGTTTCATTTTTTTAGAATCGAGCGAAATTTCAACGAACCAGATATCACGAACACAATACTATTTGCGGCACAGAATAAAGTATTCAGTGTGGCAGAAAACTTTATAACCATATTTCGAGAGAACTGGTATCTACGTTTGAACATGTTGCTATATTTTTGTTTTTAACTTGGAAAGAATTTTTACTATGTCAGTCCGTGACTTCAATTTATTGACTGCAGAGACTGGCCCTTGCCTCTTATTCTGGTTAACATATGCATGTATACATGTATGTATGTATGTATGCATGTATGTACGTATGGTGTATGTATGTATGTATTATTATTATTATTATTGGCTTTTATATTCTTAATGATAAACACATAAAAAGGATGCACAGTCATTAACAAAATCTTTAAGGTTGTTGGTGAACATGATGATGGTGTTAAAAATAATTTTGCTGATTACAATGTTAGCATATTGTATGATCTCCTGATATGTAAACACGACATCGGCTCTTAAATTCTACTATCAGTAAATTTTGTGAAAGGCTTCTTTAACTACATTTACAAATGCGTATTTATTTAATGGAGGTAATAAAATTTTCAAACCTTATATCTTCCTCATTTTCATGGACCTACTTAATACTTTCGCCTTTGAGAGAGAGAGAGAGAGAGAGAGAGAGAGAGAGAGAGAGAGAGAGAGAGAGAGAGA
>NC_087210.1:21383133-21388133 GCF_015104395.2 Macrobrachium nipponense
GAATACTAATGAGGCGTAAAAGTTTTCACTCAGGCGAAGGAATCGTATTCGCAGTAACGAAATGCCCATATTATCACATTTCTCAGAATGTTGATCGCCTTATTTTGATTCAAATCAATCTATGATGCCTTTTTATGCCTTTCCTTAGAAATATATCCACTTGACTAACTAATGTGCCTAATTTTCTTACGTATATAAATATAATTACATTCCCATCCTATAGAAGGTGATTTAGATCCGCTTCTGTTATGACATGAAGCAAATTGCAGTCCTAACTTACCTTTATTCTTCTTCCAATCCCTCCCTCCTCCCCCTCCCTCCTCCTCCTCCACCACCGAATTCCCCTCCTCAATCAAAGCCGGAATACAAATTCACAAACAGTTGCTCGCTATGGAGTAACTTTCCCTCCAAATTTCCATGTGTTTGCAATTTGTTGCTTCAGACACTTCCGAATTTCTGTGTAGAATCTCTCTCTCTCTCTCTCTCTCTCTCTCTCTCTCTCTCTCTCTCTCTTCTTTCTTTTCCCCTATCATCATTTTTGTATAAATTTGCGGATGTGTGTTCACAGACGTATGTATGTATGTATCGAAATATCTTTTTTGAAAGAGTATATGTGTAGACTGGTTCAGACACATTCTTACATCTCTCTTCTTGCAAGTGTTACGATAATATATTGAGAACGTGAAAATCTTTAGGCTACACTTTACCCACCTTAATTAAAATACAGATTCCTTACTTGGTTTCTTGAAATATTTTGAATAATGCCAGTGTCAATAAAGTTAATAGCAGAAGTATCTTTTCTGTTCTTCATCAGGACAAATTATAAGAGAAAATATTACATCCTAGGCGGAGGAGACATAATGAAATATAGTTGAATGGAAGTTGTCTGTTATCCCAATTCAAGCAAATGGTCCAATTCAATATCTGTAACCCAAAAGTTGACATCAATTTGATCATAAACTTATTTAGTGTTACGAAAGGTGATAACATTACAAGAAACGATGGAGCTGTGTTTACAGAGGAACTTGGTGATTATTCTCTCGTCTGTAACAAGATGCGTTGCTGCATCGCATTTCGCCAGTTGATCAATTTTCTTTTTGATTAATGTAATTTAGTACTTTCGTGGACCTGGATGATAACACAATGCCGATAACAGCTTTGTCTTTCTCGATACCAGTATGAAACAAGAAGTTGTTTGGGAATTCACCGGGTACTAAAAACTGTTTTTGATAATTAAGGCGAAGAATTATGCACATTATTCTAATTCCTCTGGAAGGCATGCCTATTACTATATATATATATATATATATATATATATATATATATATATATATATATATATATATAATATATATATATCTATATAATGTAATAGAGAGAGAGAGAGAGAGACTTATGGCTCCTGAAAGTAAAAAAAAAAAACCTTGCAGAAATCCCGAAGTACTGGAAATGCCAAAATCTAGTACATGAAACTCTGAATGGAAAGTTACTTCAAATACAGCAGCTATTTGCAGAAGATCTGTTGTGCCGATTCTGATTGAGGAGGGATAGCTGGTAAAAGGCTGAACGAAAGGGAAAGGAAGATTTGGGGGGAATGAAGTTCTGAAATCTGCAGAGCCATTTCGTAATTGATTCTCGCAAGCTGTGCTTCACTTCTTGTGAGGATTGATGGGTGTCAGTTGAAAAAGGTTTCTAAATATTTGGTAGGAATTTACTTTCATGCTAAGAACAGGTATGAGATTTGGTTTGTCAAGTCTTAGATTTGGCTTCATGAGTTACTAATTGTATATCTAACATTATAATATAGATAATCATGAGTTACTAATTGTATATCTAACACTAAAATAATTCTGCAAGTTATAACTGAGTTTCAATCTTATTTGGATCATTTAACATCCATACTCATTTTAAGTTTTTACCAGAAATTAACTCAGACTCGGCGGAAGGCGCCAACTGAACTTTCGTTCAAATAAAGGTTATCCACCTTAGAATTTAGCGCAAAATAAAACTCTGTACATACTTTAGATTTTGGTATCAGAATGCATTCTAAAAATGGTCACTGAAAGAGGTAACTCATTCAGAGGTGATCGAAAAAAGTTGGAAAAATCTCGTTACAGTTTTATAAGTGTCATGACAAGAGGACGAGTTAAATAAAAATGAAACGTATAGATGCATTTTCAATCCTGATATCATATAAGCCTTTGGAGATAAAATTTCGAGCTTGAAAGGAAAATCATATCAAATCCTAAGATCCATTTTGATTGACAGTAGAGAACACATTTCTTGAGATTCAAGGCTCAGGAGGATTTTGTTCGCTTCTTCGCCTTAGTGCAGATTTTGTTGAAAAACGCGGACAAAAACATTGAATATCAGAAGGGATCACATAGTTTCCAAAATCAACGATTCTCATAAACGCATTTTGCCTTTCGTGTGTTATTGGTCACAAAAAAGTCTTTATTAAATGAAAGCCACAGTCAAACAAACGTATGAAGAACCATGAAAGCCCTGATTAGAAGTAATAAACTAAACTACCCTTGAGATAAGAAAAATGAAGATTCGCATAACTGAGGATAAAAACAAGATAATATGAAATCAAACTTTTGAGAAGCAAGAAACGAACGGGAATGCAATTAAAAGCACTGGATGGAATAAAATGAAACTTGCTCCGGGAGAAGAATAAACTTGAAAATTAATGAAAATGTTGATACTATCTGGAGGTATCAGGGTAACGTGGTAAGTAAGTAATAAAACTGATATATTGTAAAATGAAATTTTTTGAAAATAAAACACACTTTGGTTTCTCCCCTCAGAGAGGAAGTCTTCTCGTAAAGCTATTCGGACATTGTACTTTGTAAAATCCCTGGATACTTTATCCACTTTGGATGGAATAGACAGACGTTTGTTACGTTCCCTTTTAATTGGAATTCTTGCAGTTGTTCCAGGGTCGTCAGAGAGATCAGATGCGGTGGATTACGACTCCGTATGTATTGGCAACAGCGAGAACAATTATGCCTTTTCATTTTTATGAGAAAACTTTGCTCTACGACAAATAACTTTCAAAGTGATACACTGATGTGTTAAACAAAAAACTAACTTGCCATTACAAACTTTCTCTCTCTCTCTCTCTCTCTCTCTCTCTCTCTCTCTCTCTCTCTCTCTCTCTCTCTCTCTTTAATTTTATACTTGCTATAATAGCATTTCCACTTTCCATACCAAGAGACGTGAATTTGATTGTGGCAATGAAAGCAACCTTATGGCAACTTCCTGATATGAGTCGGATTCTTTTATCGCCTTCCCATTTTATTTATAGATTCATTTTAATTTACGAACTGAATCTCGCGAAAAAGCTCCTGTCTTATACTTCCTTGAGATGTAGTTTTAAATTTGCTTGGAATTAGGTTTTACTTAGGAATGTGATGCAACGATGCACATATTTATACAATATTATGTATATATTAATGAAGCGAAATGGGAGCACGTACAAAAGCACATTCCTGTTGTAATTATATCATAGACGGGGTGATTACCTTGTTAATGAGCATACCAGTTGTTGAATAATCACATTTAAAAAAAGCTCAGCAGCAGAAACCGAGCAACTATGGAAACACGCAAAGTAGTGAGGTTAGGGGACTTGCATTTAAGGATGGTGATTGTATCAGACCTCGCTCAATCATAGCAAACTGACAAAGATCATTTATCTTTTATTAAATTCGTAGAGAGTATTTATTATTTCAGGCTCAATTTTCAAGTACGTACAAATTTATTTTCAGCCATTACGCTACTTTCCCGTGAACAAGAAATAAATATTCATAATTAAATGTAAAAAAAATCAATATTCTTGCAACGATAGTTATTCTTAATATCATGAAAAAAAAAAATTAAAAAAATAAAAAAAAAAAGGGTAACACATAGCTAAGGCGTTCTCAATGGACGGGGAATTAATTCATTCTCGGTTTGGAGGACAGGACAGAGAGATTTCTCAAAGAATGAAGAGGTACTCACCTCCAAGCCTACATATCCGCTTATCTCTCTTTCCCTCAGACACGGACGATAGTCTTAACATAAAAGGTCATGGATGGCCCGTAAATTTCTCTCTCTCTCTCTCTCTCTCTCTCTCTCTCTCTCTCTCTCTCTCTCTCTCCTCTCTCTCTCTCTCTGTGAAACAATCTTTTTGAAAGAGACTATAAACTAGAGGAAAGAGAATTATTTCCAATAATTGATAGATCTCGGATCAATTTAAGAAAAAGTCCTGAAAAGTGAAGCACTTGGTGAATATAAAGTAAAATCATGCATATCATAAATTTCTTTGGCGTGAAATAAGTCAGTATTGCAGAGTCTGGTAGCAGATTAAATGGCTTCACCCTTACGATCACAATATGTTTCCCCAAGAGTTCTCAAAGCCTGATGGACAGGTACTTGTATGGCGACATAAATTAAGCGACCCTTCATGCACATCAATATGCAGTACAGAACTCCCATCATGGGTCAAGGAAATAAATAGACAAATTCGACACCACAAAAGAAAGACAAAAAATGCTCATACTACACTGCTACCTTATATCATCGAAGGCATTCGGCACTACTTCATATGCTTGCAAATGGGTTACTGAAAAATGGTGATTAGGCAGTTCAGTTCGTCGTCTGTCCTATCTGTCGGGTAAAGGCGTCCGACTGAGAAGTCTTAAATCATCAGGAGAGACGAGCGATTGTTTATTTACTTAGAAAGCTGACATGTGTGATTGCATGAGTTACAATATCAAAATGTAATTAATCAGACATCTGATGGAATATCATGGGTATTTTTCGACCGAAACAAACAAGGAAATTTATAGAAAATAAGGGTTGTCGGTGTATGTTAGCAATGGTGTATGTATATAGATAATTGTCTGCAATTTAACCGTGGCATGAGGAGTTTTCAAGAAACGAAAAACGTTAAGTACACAAGCGTGTATGTTTTTTTTTTTTTTTTGAAAGGTTTCTGGAATGGCGCAAAATCCAAG
>NC_087210.1:21390688-21393188 GCF_015104395.2 Macrobrachium nipponense
AATTGGAGGTATATATTATTTTGGAGTTATATTTGAGATATAATATATGGGAGATATATTTTTGGCCATTGTTGATATTTGCCAATGAGATGAGAGCTATGTTTAGTTCAATTATTTTGCAGCCATCTTTGTTGCAAATGGAGACACATTTTTTTGGAGATTATGGGGCAATATTTGTGAGTGTGTGAGTTAGTTGCCTTGAGTGCACATTTTTTGGAGATATATATTTTTGGAGCCTTGTTTTATTCCACATGAAGTATTGGGGAAATAGAGGTAAATATTTTGTATTTGCCGAAATAGAGGTGATTATTCTCTATTCCTGGAGTGGTGTTGTTTTATTGTCATGTGGCTATTGGAGAAAATAAGAGAATAATATAAGGGGGTTGGTTATTAACCAAATGGAGGAAAATATTTTTATAACCGGAGTGGTGTTATTATTAATATGGTGTCTCATAATGGAGTTGGAATTAATCTTTGGCAGGTAACCTTTTTTTGTGTGGTATGGAGTTTTTTTTGAGCCAAGAGGAGATTTCTGTGGTTCTCTTTTTTGGTTTCGTGTCTATTTAGAGGCGAATATCATTACTGCATTACGAGTCCTATGGAGGTGTGTGCATATTTTTTATGTTCACAAGTGTGTTATTCTTGGAGAAATATAATTTGAGGCATATAATGTTGAGAGAATAAGTCTTCGAGACAGTCTTTGAAACACATTAGTCATATCCTGGAGTTAATTCTGTGAAATGTGTCAGTTAGACCTTTTTTCTAGAGAATCGTGAGTTTCCCAAACTTATGTGTCTGACTGGACAATTTTTTACGCTGCTGTAGAGCATGCGTCCGCAGGCGATTTTTCTGCTGACAAGCGATGTGATGAGCCGTGTGCTGACTTTTTTCCTCTTATGGTGATAGATCAGAATTTTTTGCAATATCTGGAAATGTTGACAATAGCATTCACGAAAGCGCATGTGTGAGAGTTTGTTTTCTGGCAAATTCCATACTTTACATGGAGCATTTCTTGGGAAAAAACGCGGGAGTTATGCATATTATACATGTATTATGTATTTTGTGATTGGGGAAATCTACTTGTGATTATCCTTTTTTTTATTATTTTTCTTCCTTTCCTTGAGAGATATAATTTGGGGATTGAGTTTAAGTAACATTTCTTTTTGGACGGGAGATTTGATTTTACCGGGAGATGTAATTTTTTGAGGGTTGTTACTTACGTAAAAATGGGAGTTTGACATTAAGTCTCATGTAATTAATTATTGAGCAGTAAAGGGGTTTTTTGTTTTTGCTGTTAAAAGTTGGAGATTTTTGCTGATTTTGTGGGTTGTTCAAATATTAGAGTTTGAGAGAACATTTTTTGGGTCTGGGTGTTACGAGATTCTTTTTTTTTTCCTTGGGCTCATTGCGATTTTTATCTTTTTTTTTTTTTTTTTTTTTTTTTTTGTCTCTTGTGAGCACATTCGAGTTTGAAATGTGAGTGCAGAATTCCGTGGAGTTGCTGTGATTTCTGGGTTGTGTGTGTGCTGATGTGCGAGTTTGGAGAATTGAGTTGGAGAACTTGATGTTTTTGAGAGTTGTGATGATGACTTATGATTTAGTAATCATATTAAAGGGAGTTAATTGGGAGACGTTCAGTTAGTGTTTCTGACTTTTTGAGATCATTGTCTGATAGAGGTAGTATGTCTGGGTTGATTTTCTTGGATTGACCAGTGACTTGACTGACATACTAACACCAAAAGTCGTTTCCCGACTCCAGCAAGACGTTCCACCAGCCGTGAAGAGAGGTTGCTGCCATGTTGTCCAGGGTGATTACAAGTATTTCCATGATGGTGATCACAAGAGAGTCCTACAGCGTGTTTTTTGGGGATCTACAGAAGCCGTGAGAAGTCTTCTACAATGAGGGAGGCATTCCGTCTTCCTACAGTTGCTACAGCCTGCTATAGCCTGTTGCTGTCTGTTCAGCTACTTGCAGACAAGCAAAGAAGGATATTCAAGAATCCTAATGCAGAAAATATGAGAGAAAATGTGTCTTGTGTTATTGGGAGATTAAAGCGTGATAAGACTTTATTTTATAATGCCAGAGACGTGCAGTTTTACTTATATTTTATTTTAAGCCGGCCAGTGTTTTGTGTTATAAGCAATTTTGCTAGGCGGGGGTTAGCATATCAGGTGGCCGAGCTATCTGTAAGGCCTAGGGTTTTTGATTAATAATATATTGTCCATGTGTTCCCTGTGACCTATGGAATGTGGGAGAACAGTGTATAGGTAACGACCTGAGAGTAGCTGATCAATGAGATTCTAGGGGTGGCATGAGATAAAAATGCTTAGTTCGACAAGTCAATGCACGACAGTTTATGAACTCTTCTCAAAGTGCCTTTGTGAAAACTGGATGCCAGCTAGAACCGTGAGGCGCTAGCGAACTGTGTGTTCGTATGTGCGGTGTGCGCCTCTTTCTGTTAAATAGGTTCATACCCAAGATGCCGTGGCATTCGCCGGG
>NC_087210.1:21398188-21412577 GCF_015104395.2 Macrobrachium nipponense
GAGAAAAACGAGAGAAAAAATTAGATTTGACTCATAGAGAGAAAAGCTGAATAAAAAAAAAGAAAAAATAGGAGACTTGCCTCATTGAAAGAGAGGCTGGAATAAAAAGAAAGAAAAAGAGGAGACTTGCATCATAGAGAGGCTGGAAAAAAAGATAGAAAAAAGAGAAAATAAGAGAATTGCCTCATAGAAAGAGAGGAAACATTCCCCACGGCATGTGAACAAAGAAACGCCAAATGCTAAATATGGCCTTTTGGCTGAACAGAATGCTTGGTTTGTTGAGCAAAGAAAGACAAAGGACTACTATCTTTGATTTGTTGGATAAGTCTTTTCTCTGCGCTTGGTTTTGGACGAACGACCGCTCGGTTTTAAGAAAAGAAAATAAAAGATATTTTGTTGGAACAGTTCATAAAGGTCACAAACACCGAGATGCAAGAGAAAGCAACTTCATATCCAAAGCTTCCATGAACCGAAACCTTTGCATCCTTTCCGTCATACAAGCAGATTAGAGTATGGCAGATAAGAACTGGGATGCAAGTAATTACTTACGTTTGTCTTCGCTGTTATGTAATTTCTTTTTCTGTAATATCCGGTAATATATGTACGAAAATTTAAAGGTTTAAATCGCTTCATTTTAAAATCTTGTTGTGTCGCTAAAAAAAGACTTATTAACGTTACTGTATGATAATATGAATATTAGTATTAAGCTTTATAATTGATGAAAATGTTTAAATAGACAAGAAAAGAAAATACTAAAAAAGAGGTTTCTTTCCAAACGGTACTTTAAAATTTAAGTTGGAAGAAAATGAAATAAGATATAACTCTCTAGTAAAGAAATTCTAGCAAGAATCGGAAAGTGCATAAGAAAAGTACATTCATATATATATGTACAGTCATGCATGCATGAGCACACAAGTACATTATATATGCACACGCAGTATACGTGTGTATATATATACATATATATATATAATATATATATATATATATATATATATATATATATTATATATATATATATATATATATAATATATATATATATATATATATATATATATATATGTGTGTGTGTGTGTGTGTGTCTCACATTGATTTTGCAGATGATTAAATTGTTATTTGATTCAAAGATGTTGATACGAATGACCCAACATCATTCTCTCCCCCGCTGGAGTTAATATACGTTGGTATTTTGTTTGCTTTGCACACTCGGAAAATTCAACTGACTCTGTGAGTTCGGGTTCGACGGCCCGGTAACAGTTTCCTGAAGCATGATTTGTTTGTTTGTGATTTTGAACAGCGTTACTGTTTGCCTGTTTCTTCTTATAGTAATGAGAATTCTTCTTCTTATTATCATTGGCAACGGTTTGCGTGTTTTTGGCATTCTGTTGTTGGTTAAGTGAGAAGCAACGATTGTATGAATGACTGGAGCTGTTATGAATCGAACAATAATGCGTTCGACAGTCTCCAATCATATGCCCTGTGAGCTTACAATTGTAACAAGTTACCCCTGCTGCGTATTATTGACTATATTTACTTGCTGTGGTTACTTTCATTTTTTGGAAAACTTGAGTAAGCAAGGGGTCGAGATCTGTGCACTTAGACATTGTTTTTTTAATTTGTTTATATATGTCTAGTTCCGTACTGTCAGGCGCTAGCTTTTCTTTGTCAAAACACCGTACCAAAACTTCGGGCAACATAACTGTTATGCAGGTTAAATATGTGAGCCTAATAAAATCTTTCACAGCCATATTCCTTCCCGTAACCCAAGTGGAATTACGTAAAAACTATCCTGATATTCATTCAGCCGGTCAGCAATTAGTGCCGCCCTCTCTACAACATAAGCTGAGTCATAGAGGCCAGATTAAGGATGTTCCTTAAAGCTAAGACTACGTCCAAGGCTTCTTCACCGCCATATGGCACGTAATCTAATTTTAAATTCATCCCATGTATCTGCCTCTTGGACAGCAGACTCCTCTCAGGTATGAACCTGCATCTCCTTTAGCAAAGTCAATGAAACTTTTAGCTTTCTGTAATTGTATAGATGGGTGGCAGCGATGCATTTTGCTTTTAAATGAGCATCTACTGACGAGATCCAAGACTCGACACTTTGAGGCAAGAACCCACTGACCCGGCCTTGAAAGGGAGCAATTGCAGACTGTGCGCTGACCAAAGTAACAACTGGATTAGGTGAAAGGTTACTGGTGTGCGGAAGTACTGGCTGCAGCAGTGGTGGCCATTGTGGACTTTGGCTTTTTTCTTATCACTGCGATTCCTAGTCTCCATCGAAATAATATCTATATGAGTACACTCGTCCACTGCGTAAACACATATGCAATATAGAATAAGAAAAAATGTGTACAGATAATAACAGTCCCCCAAAATGATAAGATTAAAACAGATAATATGATAAAGATATTTCCGGAGAACTTCTGGAAGAAAAAAAAAACTTAGCAACAAAGATAATAAAAAGGCCTGAGGGCGAGAATCCGTAGTGAGATAGATTCCTGCAAGGAAGGAAGATTAAGGACTAACGTATAACTCACCCCCAGGAATAATGGGAGATCGATCATGTGCATGGAGAACACTCACAGTCACCACAAAAATGAATAAAGAATTGTACTTAGCTGCGGTATTTAAGAGGAAAGATCGTAGTGTTTTGATGACGTCACGGCCTCGCCTTTTCCCGTCCTGCTCCGCGGTTGACCGATATCTCCACTCGCTTCTGATCAGCGTTGTTTGTTTATTGAATGATTTGGTTCCTGTTGCTGCAGACACGTCCGGTTTGTTTCTTGAAGGTATGTGATGAGAGACGTTCACTAAACGATGCTATAGCCTCTTGAATGCATCTCAATGAAGGACATTTCTTAGTGTTCGTAGGATGCTTTTTGTTGCCTCTAAGTTGCTTGAAGATCCTCTTTCCTCTGTTGATTCTTGATATATACATTTTCTATGATTCGTTAAGCTTTGGTTGACGTCTCGCTGCCACCAGATATACGGGATACGCCTATGTATAGAAAGGCTTCCCATTGGATGTTATAACCCTACGATGTTATACGCAAGTATCTGTTGGTCTACTTCCCCTTCTCGTCGGAGTGACATCGATGCAGAAAGAGTTTCTAAGTTTCGTTAGTATCTTCTTGGGTATAGAGGTGAAGACTTCAAATATCGTTGTCAAACTTAACATATATTTGGAGATCTAAGTTACAAAGTCTTTTACAAAGATAGTATAGCAAAGCTTGGCTCAGCATACATAATACAGACAGACGAACATGTGACTAGGAAGTCACGTCTTGTCTCTGCGAGTTATAGGTCACCATCTTCTCAGACGAAGGCACTGTGACCTGTTTTACAAGAGAATGCTTTGATTACACACGCAAATGCAAACCCAGGGCGTCACAGACATAATGCAGCAGCGTCTAGCTTGCGTCCTGTTTATTAGCTCTTATCGCACTCCTTGTCTCGCACTCCTTGTCTATTAAATGTGATCATTACATATATATATATATATATATATATATATATATATATATATATATATATATATATATATATATATATATATATATATATATATATATATATATATATATATATATATATATATATATATATATATATATATATATATATATATATATATATATATATATATATATATATATATATATATATATATATATATATGTATATATATATATATATATATATATATATATATATATATATATATATATATATATATATATATATATATATATATATATATATATAATATATATATATATATATATATATATATATTATATATATATATATATATACTATTATATATATATATATACATACACAAATATTTTAGAATTGCTATAGAGTGACTCGTAGCCTACCTCTGGGTGATTGCATCGGCCAAAGAGGGAATATTCTATAAACGAATGTTATATTCGAAGGGATAGAGTTTTTGGCTATGGGGACCATTAAAAATGGTATCGCGGAACAATGATCCAAATTCAGCGGGGTCTTATCAATGATTAAACTCCTCTATTTGAAGGGAAGAACGCACCATCAAGTTACTTGCTCATCCAACATATCGCTCATAAGAAATTAAATAATCTTATTTTTTCTTTTAATTAAGTGGAGGGAGGTAGTATCTCCTATTAATTGATCAGAAATATTTTGCTTTGTTTCAATGATTTAATCTCAGACTCATTTTGATGAAAAAACAAATCCTACATACGTACATTCACTGAAGTTCCTTCCTTATGTAGATAGATAGATAGATAGATAGATAGATAGATAGATAGATAGATAGATAGATAGATAGATAGATAGATAGATAGATAGATAGATAGATAGATAGATAGATGTTTTGTCTGCAAAACGTCACTAAAACGGCATCAGAAGAAAAGACCCAAAGAGGAAATGATATCATACGATTTCAATCAACCTGCCTTTGCGAGCTCATAAAGCCGAATCATAAGTTTGTTAGGACCTAATCATAGATCTTCCTTCGCAGAAGGAAACAATAAAGAGACGAAATTGGTCCTATTCAATTAGACCATTTAGATATATAGCTTCCGCTATTATGCTTCCATAAATGAAATATGATTTATCATAGCTTCGCTGTAGTGAATATACCATCGTGTTGTTCTTATATTCTCACAGTGATTCTGAATTAATCTTATATAGTGGCGTTTTTTTTTGCAGATTTGTAACCGTAATAGTGTGTTTTATCTTTTTGCAGATTAGGAAATGTCAGAAATAATTAATAATGACTATTCCTACAATTCAAAATAATAAAAAAATTGTAAGATATCGGTTACGTGTGAAATGCGACGTATATAAACTTATTTATTTTTTTCTTTGCCAAACCGAAATACAAAGTCAAAAGAAGATTGAAACAAAATTTAATCTCCGGAAGGGATGTTAGGGCGAAATACACAGGGCAATATTAAAGATATGGGATGGGTATGCGCCAATTCACTTTATTAATAGGTCTGTATTTGAATATGGATGTTCTATATGATTATTCGAGCATAATGCACATACCTATATTTATACCATCATATACATTACGAATATTTATATTTGGTATGTCAGACAATAGGGAAATTGCAAAATACCTTTAAAGCTTTTGACGAATCAGCTCTCTCTCTCTCTCTCTCTCTCTCTCTCTCTCTCTCTCTCTCTCTCTCTCTCTCTCTCTCTCTCTCTCTCTAATACGATAGCTCATTTTCATGTCATTTGTCTTTTATTGATTTCGTGATTCCCATTTTGGTACTCGGGGAGATGGAACGATATTTTCTATAACTCATTTCAGAATTTATGCTCTATTTTCAAAATCTCTTTCCAGTTCACTACCAGTGTTTTTCAACCCTCAATCCCTTATATCGTAAAATTCCGCAAAAAAATATTTTATCAGGAAAACTAAAATTCGATGAATTACTGAAAATAGCGACAAAAGACCCTTTGATGAATATAGGGTATATTTTAGTGTTACCAGTTTTTCATATCATGCAATTCATTGAAAGGCGCAGTGTGATTTTCTTTAAGCTTTTTTCTACCAGTGATGCCTGGGAAAGGAACATAAATTAGCGATGATGGATCGTAAATGAATTGCATCTATGTCTGGTAAAAATCAAAGTGTGGCCAATTATATGTTCATATGATAATTTATAGATACACACAAATTTGCAAGAACACAACTGTATTTCAGTACAAATAAAATTCGTATAACCAGGAACAATAATTAACTTAGCACAATGACAGAGAGTAATGGAAAAAAAATTATATTATCTGGAGAAATAAAAACAGTGAAGGCATTCGAGAGCGTATAGTGGCGTGGTCGGTTTGGTCTTGGCCTGCAACTTCGGTGGCCGCGAGTTCGATTCTCTAGCATTCCATCGAGGGGTCAGAAATGTGTATTTTTGGTGAAAGAAGTTCACTCTCGATGTGGTTCGTAAGTCACGTAAAGCCGTTGGTCCCGTTGCTGAATAACCACTGGTTCCATGTAACGTAAAAACACCATACAGACAAACAAACAGAAGACTTACTTAGGAAAAAAATAATCAGGGTATTGTTTACTGACGAAAGAAAAAAAAATACTGACAGTCCCCATTAAAGAAATGTAAAACAAAATGTAAAAAGGCGTGTTAAACAGATGAATGGTGTCAACTAACAATCTACTAATTTTGTTGTAGAGTATTAATAAAGATTATTAACTAAAACTGAGATTTTTTTAGCTTAAAAGGGGAAGTTAGATCCCTTTAGAATGTGGTGTAGAAAAGGAAAGGAAAATGAGTTCAGAATTCTTTGCGTAAATAAAAAAAAAATCTCAGTTTTGTTTTATTCAGTACACTGTCACTAAAAGCGAAACAAAGCTTATAGTGGAAAAATGAACAAATGAAAAGGTATGCATCAGTCATCGACAGGGTGACTAATTACTCAAGGTTTTGTGTGTGTGTGTGTGTGTGTGTGTGTGTGTGTGTGTGTGAGAGAGACAAAAAGGGAGAGAGAGAGAGAGAATGAAAAATTGGAATGAATATCACATGACAGAGATTACTTATGGGAGAGAAAACTTATTGAATTTCATGTCTTCTTTAGACATTCAAAACTTTCATAAAAGTGACCTTGCATAAAAAAAAAAAAATTTGTTACGAATCTCATGAGGATGAAAGTGAAGGATAGAGAAGAGGTGATGGAGTATTTTGAAAACGATCTCATATCCAGACTCGCTCAGAGATTTCCCTCCAGGGAACTTACGGAAACATAACCAGGAGTTAAAAATGCTTCTCTCAGACGCCAAATATCCCTTCATAAAGAACTCGAGATCGTCAATCGTTCCCTCTTGTCACGTCAAAGAGATTTTCTGAAGGCAAAGCCAATTTACTAGAATGAAACACGAATTTGTACTGCCTTTTCGCGGGTTTGTATTCATATTTCTGTGCGTGGTCTTTTTTCTTTTTTTATTAGTTTGTGTCTATAAAAGTATGATGTTATAACCTATAATTTTTCTTAATAGTGGGGGTAATATACCCATTGGGCCTACTTCTCCATTCTCCACTAAGCAGTTTGCTTTTTGTATGTTATGAGAACGATCAGGAATGAAAGTAAGAACCTCTGCTCCAAAGCATAAGCTCGAATTATTTCAAGACCAAGACTTGACAGCGAAGTGTCAACATCATGTCAAAGTATCATGACCGAACTGTGAACATATAGTACCATTAAGATAGGCAAAATCTCATATTATTATTATTATTGTTTAACCAGACCAATGAGATGACCATCAGCTCTCATAAGGCTAGCATGAATGCTTAGGATGAAATACCAGGTCGAGACCATAAGCCAAAAACCGGAACTAAATAGGTCATTCGCATGGTGATGAAGAAATGAAAATGAAAAATTAAAAAATAAAATAATCTAAGAGATTTCAGTGGCTCCAACATTACCTATGGGACAATAAGCAGGAAGTGCCACACTTCAGTAGTATTTTCTATATCACACTACTTTTTCACAGCAAAATAGAAGTCATAACGCAGCGGTTACCAACCTTTGTCATTATAAAGAGAATGAAACAAGAAGGTCGAACCGAAATAGTATTTGCAAAAGGACAAACATCAGAGACCCAGAAGTTTAGTTGGCAAACACTTTCAGTGAATAAAAATGTTTATTTTGGAAATCAAAACATGTTCCGTTTGTTTTAGGAATTAAACGCGACAAACGTGTCAGGGAAAGGCTATACGAATCCAGAGAAAAATTCATTGTTATTAAAGTTGTCGGGGAAAAAATTCTTTAAAAAATCACAGAAATAAAAGTGTGTTTTTTACAGGAAAAATGTTTCAAGAATCACGGGGATTTAAAATATCGTCAACAATCAATTCGCACAACAAAAACATCCTTTTCAACAAAATAATAATCGTAATAATACTAACAAATAACTTTCTAATTGTCTATGGCGATTAGTAAGCTTTCCCGTATAGTTCGACCTTAGCCATCGAAAGCCTTTGCACATTTCAAATTTCCACGAATCTCTTTGATTAAACGGATAAATCTTTCTTATTCTTTTCGTATCATCATCAACGTCGTTGTTAATGTTGATCATTTCGTTATTTTCGAAGTAATTATTTCTATATCCATGAAGTTTCTGATCATTTATTATATCCAGGTTCTCTCGAAGCCAACCAACTTTGTATTGCAAAAAAGATTAATACTTTATTTCCCTGGCAAAGCTAAACCTTATTTTAGCTTGTTTAGTAATAACCATATTAGCGTAGATGCTGAAAACTATTAGACCTGTTCAATTAAGTTGAAATTCTTGCAAGTACACGTTTGTTGATGATATGTATTTCTTTGGAGGTAAGATTTACCTGTTTTAAGAAAACGAGTGACCTGAGATTATAAAATTATAATAAAAAAAATGCTGAAGGAGAGGCAGATCTGACCCACATGACACAGTTGATTTGAGATTGACGGGAATAATAGTTAATATTAATTATAAAAGAAAATGCCAGTAATAATCTAAATGACAGACTAAGGATCAGAAACGCATAGAAGCGGATAGTCGAAGAAGCAGCCCAAAAGCCTCACGCACGAACAAAATTTAGCTGCTATTAAATCATTATTTCTTTAGGAAGCAAACTTTCCAATCAATTCATAAACTTTCGCAATGTATAACCAAGTGATTACGATGATAAAAATTAATATGAATGCGATATTTGATTTACCCTTTTTTGACAAATTCTTTGCAACCTAAAAAGAATGTAACAATCAAAACTTCACTTCTGCCGTGGAAATTTGGCACCGCGAATACTTAACTAACTGAAGGTAATACATTGTATGATAATTTAGAATTAATGAATAAATGTCAGAATCAAGCAAAATTCAGTTTGTTACATTATATTTGATCAAGCAGGATATGGAGACCCAACCTCCTCTGTTAGCAAAAATACGATTTCGTTCCTGTTTGCATAAAAAAAGTCAGCAAAAGAGGAAGAGTGCAAGAACCAATTGATAGTTTTAACAAAAGAACACGAGCTTCACCTCACAGGACAATGCAGCAGAAAAACAACGAAAAAAGGGAATGGAAAAGAATCAGTTGTTTCAGCAAGATAAAAAGGATATGACTGAGGAAAGTAAAAAGATTTCGCTGTATGGACGGGAATAAAAACGAAAGATGTAAGGAACAAAAGGGACTACAGCTGAAAAAAAATCAAACAATCTATATACGACTGGGGAAGACCCATCGTTCGAAAACTGAAAAGAATTGTGTACACATATGCATATATATAATATGCATTTGTAGATATGTACACACACACACACACACACACACACACACACACACATATATATATATATATATATATATATATATATATATATATATATATATAATATATATATATATATATATATATATATATATATATATATAATATATATATACATTATATATGTGTGTATATATATATATATCTATATATATATATATATATATATATATATATATATATATATATATATATATATATATATATATATATATATATATATATATATATATATATAATATATATATATATATATATATATATATATAATATATATATATATATATATATATATATATGTATATATTATATATCGTATATATATATATATATATATATATATATATATATATATATACATATATATATATATATATATATATATATATATATATATATATATATATATATATGTATATATATGTATATATATATATGTATGTATGTATGATGTATGTATATGTATACGTATATATATGAAGTTAAAACAGCCCATGAATACATTATTTACAAGACGAAGACATATTTGGATTAAAGAAACTTCTGTAATGCTGTCTGTGTGTGTGTGTGTGTGTGTGTGATTTTGTGTTTGCAAGTGTGTGTATGTTGAAATAACTAGCAAGCCCTGGAATATTACCTGAGCGAGAACTTGATATCAATACCTTTTTTGCAGTAAGAATTGAGTAGATAGTATAAACCGATTTCGCAGTAAAAGAATAATGTTTCTATTATAGCTATGTTGGCCGGTAAAATTTATAGTTGAATGGTAAATAATCGAGCAATCACGACGTATTTACAGGTGTATTAAAAAATATCACGGTGGAATAAAAATATAGTACTTTCTTTTTTATGAAAATATACGATTCTGGTTTAGATTTCTGTCTTCATCAAACCCTGTTCAAAAGAACCATCTGGTAAAAAAATATAAATAAAAGTGGAATGTTGTGTTGTCCAAATATCTCTAGGCATAAACGAATCTGAGAAATGGTGATGTCATGAGTTAAATTATGAATCTAGTCTCAAATTAATTTTCTAGAATTTTTAGCTAAATTAATCTATTAGTACCCTTATATAAGTCAAGACGTGTGTGTGTGTGTGTGTGTTTATTTAATCTGATACCAAAATCTTCGACAGCAAAGCAACATTATGATAACGATAGCAGAGATGCATATCGACCAAGGAGAAAACTATAAGCACAGATGCTGACACAAACTCTCGAGACTCATCTAGAATGCAACGACTTGAAAGCTCTCCAAAAAATCCACCCGTGAATCTCACACATTTTGCATGACGTCTAAGACTGGGAGTTACCCCGCATTTTGTAACCAAGGGAGCAACTCCGGAGTGTCGGGTAATAAAGCTCTCTCCACTATTGCAATAGGAATTGCATTCCAAGTGTGGTGTAAAGGATAAGAAATAAAAGGGCCCTTCCACCTGACGCACCGTGCAGGTGGAACGAAGTTAAAATGAGGAGAAGCGGTTGTTGAAAATCGACAGAGCAAAGCCGAAAGCAATTCAATAATGCTTCCCTCGTGTGACCCTCTGGCGTTTGTTCTGGGGGTGTTTTAAAGATGCTGCAGTGACGGTGCGGGTGAAATGATGATGCTTGTTTTCACGCGATAAAATGGGAAGGGTCACTATTCATCTCAGTGATCTCAAAAACTATGGATTGGATACTTTTGTAGTTTTTCAGTTATTTTTACATGTCACCCCCTTCCTAACCCACTTCCAAGGGTTGAACTTTGGCTTAAAGGGCATCAGGAGTTTCATTATTCATCTCAGCCACTTCAATGGATTAGACAGTAATATCTGTCATTTTAGGTTATTTTTACATGTCACCCTATCCCACCCCTTCTCACCCCCTTCCTATTGGGGCTGAACGTGGACTTAAAGAGCATCAGAAGTGCCACTGTTCATCTCAGCAACCCCAAAATCTATGGAGTAAACACTAATATCTGTAATTTTTGGTGATTTTTTACATATATTACCCCCTTCCACCCCTTCTCACTCCCACTTTCATATCGGGGCTGAAATTGGACTTGAAGGTCATTGGGAGTGACACTATTCTTTTCAGCGATCTTGAAAACTATGATTAGACTCTAATATCTGTCATTTTCGGTTATTTTTACATGGTACCCCCTTTCCCCCTTTCCACTCTTTCTCAACCCCCCCCCCCCCCCTCCCCCCCCCCCCACTCCCCCAGGACTGATTTGGACTTATGGGGCATCGGGAGTGTCAATATTCTTCTCGCAACCTCGAAAACTATAGATTGAACACTATAAATTATGTCTTTTTTGTTTATTTTTACATTTCACCCCCTTCGATAAGGAAATTAGTTTTCTTAAATTTTTTTTTTTCATTACTTTTGTCGAATTCACTTTTTAAGTTAAAAATTTTTTATAGCCTTTGCTACTTGCAGAAAAGTGTATACAGTATTAATCGTCCAATCTTTAACACATTAAACCAGAACTTCTGCTTCTTAACCTAAACTATTGGCTGTAATTTTCGTCTTGTACTGGAATAACTTGCCCTCTAATATGGCAAATTTATATCTCTCTCTCTCTCTCTCTCTCCTCTCGTCTCTCTCTCTCTCTCTCTCTCTCTCTCTCTCTCTCTCTCTCTCTCTCTATCTATATATATATATATATATATATATATATATATATATATATATATATATATATATATATATATATATATATATATGATATATATATTCAGTTGTATTCCACATAGGAAAATGAAAAAAAGGTATATCTCAGAAAATGCCCAACAGTTTCGTCCTCCAATGGACCTCTTCTTGGAGCGTTCTTTGTCCTTAATAAACGCTCCAAGAAGAGGTCCATTTGGAGGACGAAACTGTTGGGCATTTTCTGAGATATACCTTTTTTCATTTTCCTATGTGGAATACAACTGAATTACTATATCTTCGTGCCTAAGAAGATTACCAGTACTATATATATATGATATATATATATATATATATATATATATATATTGATATATATATATATATATATATATATATATATATATATATATGTGTGTGTGTGTGTGTGTGTGTGTGTGTGTTCGTGCATATAATACACACACAGACACACACATACATACATATACATACATATATATATATATATATATATATATATATATATATATATATATATATATATATATATATATATATATATATATATATATATATATATATATAGTGTACAAAGAGAGAGAGAAAGAGAGCGAGACTACGGATAACAAATCTCAAAAAAAAAAAAAAATTAAATAAAATAAAAATTCAACGAAAAATCAACCAAACACAACGATCCATAAGGGTAGAAAACAATTCGTCAGTAGATCCGCAAAAATATCAAACAAAGAAAATTAAGCAAAGAATTTTTGACATTGTGGGGTAAGGAAGGGCTCACCGCTCATCAATTGCATAGTAGTGGGTTGTGATGAAAGAATATTTTCGTAAAAGGGAACGTAAACTCTCTCTCTCTCTCTCTCTCTCTCTCTCTCTCTCTCTCTAACCCCGTACGCAATTTACTAACGAGCTATTCAGGTCCCTCTGTTGTTCTCTGCCATTTCGACTGCTTGTGAACATTTCGTACACATGAGAAAATAGCCGCCGATGGAGAAAAATTTGTTCGCCATTTTTCGTTTAAAAGAAAATGACATCATCTTCGAAAATATCGTAAATTCTAAAAATATCACAAGATACAAAAAACGCAGAAACATAACTTTAGAACAGGAGTGCCTGTTCTCCATTTGAATTTTCTCTTTCAAGCAAGGCAATTTTTAAAGTTAAAGGTAGCCAGTATGCCAAAAACATAGTGGTAAAGAGTGCCACAGCACTGCTTTCTTTACTTTCGTTCAGGATTGTTCAGTGTATAGCAGATGAAGCTACTATATAGCTGTCTGAGAGTTTTGAAACATTTATTGATCCTTTTGGACAACTGTGTTATTCGCCAGCTTACCTCTTGTCATTTCGGTTCAATGACTCATGCGGGGAAGAAATATTCGTATGTAATTTTTTTCACCCAGAAGAGAAAATTGGCCTTAATTTTTCTTTCACAGGCGTCTAAACAAATTAAGACAAATCACAAGTAACTGGACCATTAACATTTCACTAATGGTAGGAGAGGCAGTCATTAAACACGACAAATAGAAAATTGAGTCTTATGCATTTTTTACTTTGCTTGTTAATGCCCTCTGTCCGCTTTTCATTCATGAAATGTTCGTTTATATTCCATGTCATATTGATTACTTCCGTGCAATAGCCATACTGCTATCCTGTCCTAAAAATTCTATGCACACACACCTACACACCCGAATATATAATATATTATATATATATATATATATATATAATATATCATAATATATATATATATATATATATATATATATATATTATATATATATATATATATATATGTATATATATATATATATATTATATATATATACATATATATATATATATATTATATATATATATATATATGGTTATAGTATATATATATTCGTTTAACGTAAATAGGTTACTGTCTACTCATGTTAAGCCTTTCAATATTTTTAATGTTTCTATTAGTTGTCTTTGTAATCGTCGTGTTTTCTAAGCCATACATGTTCAGGCTCTATTTAGTTGATGGATGGATTAACTTTTATTTTGTGTTGGGGACGAAAACTGTTACTGCATATTCAAGATGAGGTCTAACTATTGATGTGTAGAAACTGTAGCACCGTTTCAGTTCCTGTATTTGAACAGCCTCTCATATATCCCACTAGTTTTCTGTGGCTTCTTTTTAGTTTTTATGCACTGTTTTGTGGATTTTAAGCTTTGGTAATAACGTCTGCAATGTCCTCTTCTTGTTTCCACACTATTTATTTCATTCCCAAGCAGCATGCAGTGGCATGAGGGTTCTTTTGTTCCTATTTGTAACACTTTGGACTTATTCAAGTTAAAGGTATTTGTCATCTTTTTGACCACTCTCCTATTTTTTCCTTAGGTCAGTTCTTAAACTTTCTACTGCCTCTTGGGTCTACTGCATTTACACT
>NC_087210.1:21413077-21415577 GCF_015104395.2 Macrobrachium nipponense
CCTCAAGTGATGAGGGGATTGCCGCGTCATGATCCCAAGTTTTGATATTGCCACTTTTTGACGAAGGGATAAAGCTATCGTTAGTTAAGTCCCCTCATGCCTGTCTCTCCCCAACCTAGCTGCAACATACAACACTTGAATGACAACTGGGTACGTAATTCACTGTTTAAGGCAACAAGCGTACAATGAATAATAGGACATTTTTCTTGGGGGGGTAATTAATCCCTCGTCCGGTTTCGAGATTCGGATACGGATGTGAGAGAGAGAGAGAGAGAGAGAGAGAGAGAGAGAGAGAGGAGAGAGAGAGAGAATTTTGAATTTTGTTATCAAGGGCCCATGCGTAAACGTATATAGAAATGCTCGCAGTGTATTATTTACTAGTAATAAGTTTATTCAACCCCAAAAAGTCTGATAATTTTCATAAATTCAACACGTAAATACATCTAACAATTTATAGCATACCGAGAGTTCAAAATGAGTAAAATAATTCTCATCTTGCGAAAGAATAAAATTTCAGAGACTATAAAAATGCAAATACGCGAGAGCTAAACATTTAATGGAATTTGATTGGTGGGGGGGGGGAGGAGGGAGCGAGATTATCCCATTAGATATCAAAAACACCCGTTGGATTGATGGTGATGATGATGAAACAACGTGATTGCTTCCTATTAACCACTATGAATTGCAAAGGGTGTTTTTGACGGTCCCGTAACTAATGTCTCCTTTTATTTGTTTCTGACAATTTCCATGTCATGGTGTGATGTTCACTATATATTTTTTTTAATGATATTGCGATAGCTTATAATTTATAATTTGTATTCTCTTTTACTGCCATTAGTATATATATATATATATATATATATATATATATATATATATATATATATATATATATATATATAGTGTGTGTGTGTGCGTGTGCACACATTATATAGGGTATATATATACACATGTATGTATGTATATATATATATATATATATATATCTATATATATATATTATATAATATATATATATATATATATATATATATATATATATATATACTATATATATATATATATATATATATATATATATATTATATATATATATATATATATATATATATTCTAATTTGTTTCATACCTAAGTGTCTAAAGGAGATGAACTGATTTCGATTCTATGTCCACAACCTTCATTCGAAAAAGATAATGCATGATAATGTTTCTTGATTCTTTAAATTATTTATTCTCCAGGTAATGTGAATTCTATATTAATGTGAATTTTGTAAATTCATATTTTACAACCGCAATAAAGTTACACCTAAATTTGTGACATCAGTATTCATTTAAAAACAAAGAAAGGTAAACTGGGAAGGAAAGAATCATCGGAAGATAAGAGGAATGCCAAGCATAATTAGGTTAATATTAAAGTCCTTTAATTCAAAAGCATGTCTTAATATCATTATGCTTCCTAAAAGTTCACTTCTACTTTCCAGTAAAAGTTTGAACTTCACGATATTCAGGGATAAATAATTAATATTTACCTACTTAGTCGTAATGCTGTTGTTCATAGTTATTTGAATTGTTTATAGTTATTTAGACTGAATATGATAGTTTCCCATCAACATCATTATTGCTAATACTGTCAACTTACATATTCTGTTGGCTATTTATAGAATGAAAGGAAGATTGGAGAAAAGGCCAGGCCACAATTGTCGTACATCTATTTTGATAGTCCACCAATCTGACCGAGTTTGAGAAAATTCCTTCAGGCTATAATAGTTGTGCTGACAAGGTACTATGTGTGGCAGACGTTTATGGACAGAGATGCAGACAAACTATACTCTGTTTTTTCCATCTGTCCATCCGCCTGTGATGTTTGCGCATGGTAGCACTGCTTCCCGGGGTTTGTATACTATCCTATTTCGAATATTAACGTTGTAATTTGCATACAGTAAATTATTAAAACACTTTTCAGTTGCAAATGTACACCCAGATAACCGTTTATTTACCTAAAACTTACACATAGCGTAACTATTTAAAGCCCGGGACGCAGTGTTACCATACGCAAACACAACAGGCGGATGGACAGATTAAAAAAAAAAAACAGAGTATAGGTGAATAACTGTAGTCTCCCTCCACAAGGGGAGTTAAAAAGGAAGATTATTTATGACACTGAATAAGAGAAGGAATATCACGTCAACTCCGTACTCATTTCTTAAATATTTCAAAAGCATTTGACTTCAATGCTGAAAGACAAAACTCTAAATTTTACTAAAGGCAATTAATTACTTTTTCATGATGTATGCATAGCTAGCCAAACAAAGGAGATTGTTATGAAAATGTCATACGATGCGAATATGCAACGAAAATATGTTCTAAAGAAACAAAAACTAACATTAATGTTTTCCGTAACTGAATTATAAAGGAACTAAGATTAATTTGCATAGACTGTATTGAACAAAACAAAGACTTTCCCTTTAAAGGTATAAAACACGAAAACAATACGGGGGAA
>NC_087210.1:21423077-21428077 GCF_015104395.2 Macrobrachium nipponense
GATTTATCTTCAACTATATAGCTCAGACTTCATCCAGCTTCGATTGATATCCAACGATTTAGCTCAGACTTCATCCAACTTCGATTTATCTTCAACTATATAACCCAAGCTTCATTTAGCTTCGATTTCTCCTCAACTATATAGCTCAGACTTCATCCAGCTTCGATTGATCATCCATCATGATTTAGCTCAGACTTCATCCAGCTTCGATTTATATCTCGACTATATAGCTTAGACTTCATGACTTCACCAGTTCGATTTATCTTATTCGAACTATATTTAGCTTCAGACTTCATCCAGCTTCGATTTAATTCTTTCTAAAATAATTGCTCAGATTCATCCAGCTTTCCGATTATCTTCAACTTTAATAGCTTCGACTTGATTTAATCTTTTTCCGAATTGATCTCCAATATATAGCTCAAAACTTCATGCTTAGCTTCGATTTATCTTAAACCTATAAATATGCTCAGACTTAATCCAGCTTCGATTTATTTCAACTATTTAGCTCCAGCACTTCATCCAGCTTGTCGATTTATCTTCAAACATTATAGCTCAGAACTTCATTTAGCTTCGATTGATCTCCAACTATATAGCTCCAAACTTCATCTATGCTTCGATTTATCTTAAATATATAGCTTCAAGTTAATCCCGCTTCTATTTATTTTTTCAAACTTATTTAAGCTCAGGACTTCATCCAGCTTCGATTATTTTCTTCAACTATTATAACTCAGATCTTCATTCCAGCTTCGATTTGATCTCCAACTATATAGCTCAAACCTTCATTCTAGCTTCGATTTACTTAAACGATATATAGCTTCAGACTTTAATCCCAGCTTCGATTTTATTTTCAAACTATTTTTACTCAGACTTCATCCAGCTTCGATTTATCTTCAACTATATAGCTCAGACTTCATCCAGCTTCGATTTATCTTCAACTATTTAGCTCAGACTTCATTTAGCTTCGATTGATCTACAACTATATAGCTCAGACTTCATTTAGCGTTCGATTGATCTCCAACTATATTGCTCAGACTTTATTTAGCTTCGATTTATCTTCAACTATTTAGCTCAAACTTCATCCAGCTTCGATTTATCTTCAACTATATAGCTAAGACTTCATCCAGCTTGCGATTATTCCTTCAACTATTATAGCTCAGACTTCAATCCCAGCCTTTTGATTATCTAATTATATTACTTCAGACTTCATTTCAGGCTCGATTATTTATTCAAAACTATAGGAGCTTCTCCAGCTTCGATTTATCTCCAAATATATAGCTCAGGGATTCATCCAAGCTCTGATGTATCTTCAAGTAATATAGCTTCAGGACTTTTCATCCGCTTCGATTTATCTTCCAAACCCCCCCCCTCCCCCCCCCCCCCCCCCAAATAAAGCCCAGCCTTCAATCAAGCTTCGATGATCTCCAACTATATAGCCAAGCTTCATTTAG
This sequence comes from Macrobrachium nipponense, assembly GCF_015104395.2. Taxonomy (NCBI): domain Eukaryota; kingdom Metazoa; phylum Arthropoda; class Malacostraca; order Decapoda; family Palaemonidae; genus Macrobrachium; species Macrobrachium nipponense. The sequence goes on from NC_087210.1 coordinate 21,424,526, forward strand.
CCTTCGATTTCTCCTCAACGATATAGCTTCAGACTTCAGCCAGCTTCGATTGATCTCTAACTATTTAGCTCAGACTTCATCCAGCTTCGATTTATCTTCGACATTATAGCTCAGACTTTCATCCAGCTTCGATTTATCTTCAACTATATAGCTAAGACTTCATCCAGCTTCGATTTATCTCCAACTATATAGCTCAGACTTCATCCAGCTTCGATTTATCTTCAACTATATAGCTCAGACTTCATCCAGCTTCGATTGATCTCCAACTATATAGCTCAAACTTCATCTAGCTTCGATTTATCTTAAACTATATAGCTCAGACTTAATCCAGCTTCGATTTATTTTCAACTATTTAGCTCAGACTTCATCCAGCTTCGATTTATCTTCAACTATATAGCTCAGACATCATCCAGCTTCGATTTGTCTTCAACTATGTAGCTCAGACTTCATCCATCTTCGATTAATCTTCAACTATTTAGCTCAGACTTCATCCAGCTTCGATTTATCTTCAACTATATAGCGCAGACTTTATTTAGCTTCGATTTGTCTTCAACTATATAGCTCAGACTTCATTTAGCTTCGATTTTACTTCAACTATATTGCTCAGACTTCATCCAGCTTCGATTCATCTTCAACTATATAGCTCAGACTTCATCCAGCTTTGATTCATCTTCAACTATATAGCTCAGCCTTCATCCAGCTTCTATTGATCTCCAACTATATAGCTCACACATCATTTAGCTTCGATTTGTCTTCAACTATACAGTCAGACTTCATCCAGCTTCGATTTATCTTCAACTATATAGCTCAGACTTCATTTTCCTTCAATTTATCTCCAACTATATAGCTCAGACTTCATTTAGCTTCGATTTGTCTTCAACTATATAGCTCAGACTTCATCCATCTTCGATTTATCTTCAACTATGTAGCTCAGACTTCATTTAGCTTCGATTCATCTTCGACTATATAGCTCAGACTTCATTTAGCTTCGATTTATCTTCAACTATTTGGCTCAGACTTCATCCAGCTTCGATATATCTTTAACTATATAGCTCAGACTTCATTTAGCTTCGATTCATCTTCAACTATATAGCTCAGACTTCATCCTTAGCTTCGATTTATCTTCAACTCTATAGCTCAGACTCCATCCAGCTTCGATTTATCTTCAACTTTATAGCCAGACTTCATCCAGCTTCGATTTATCTCCAACTATAGAGCACAGACTTCATCCAGCTTCGATTTATCTTTAACTGTATAGCTCAGACTTCATTTAGCTTCGATTTATCTTTAACTATATAGGTCAGACTTCATTTAGGTTCGATTTATCTTCAACTATATAGCTCAGACTTCATTTAGTTTCGACTTATCTTCAAGAATATAGCTCAGACTTCATCCAACTTCGATTTACTTTCAATTATATAGCTCATACTGTGATAAGTTGCGGTTTTCCTTGCGAAGGAAACTGCGGAAGGTGGTCCGGAAATGAAAGCATAATCACAGTCAGGAGAGGAAACAATCTCAGATATATATATATATATATATATATATATATATATATATTATATATATATATATATATATATATATATATATATATATATATATAATATATATATTATATATATATATATATATACATATATATATATATATATATATATATATATATATATAGTATATATATATATATATATATATATATATATATGTGTAATCTGATTCCTTTAGTTATTAATGAAGATTTTAGTTATACACAGGAAGAACACAACGTTCAACCAAAGAAGGGCTCGTAACGGGGAGAGGAATAAAAAGTAAACGCCATCAGATTAAACACATTTGCTTCCTCGTCAGTGAAAGATTTTGCATTACTCAACTAGCAAAGAAGATGGGAGAGAATTCCATAGAATGATGGTGAAGATAAAGGGACCAGTATTGAACCGATCAATATGAAGAATATATTTCTTAGCCAAATAAAGGCTGTAAGAATTTCTGACAATTTATTGTAAAGTTATTTTACCCGATTATAGATGAACTACCTTATTGTTTTTACTATATTTCTGCGCACTAGATTATCGAGATTTTTCCCATGCCAAGAATTCCCTGCATGTGTAACCAAGAACGACATAACAGAAAAACTAGTGATTCCTTCACATAATAGAATTAAATGCATTTAGAATCACTATTTATCAAAAAGGTAGATATATTTATAGATTAAAAAAGAAAGATCGACAAATATACAGCCAGGTAGAGGGACAGAAACTGACTGCAACGCCATTAATTTCAACTGAGAAATACAGCACTCCATTTCAATAATATTAAAGATATTTTACACAAGAGAGTAAAATTGCCGCGTACCTAACATAAATATTTTCATAAAGGCGTCAGTAGCATTAAGAATCAATTTAACTTAATCCAGATTATTTGTCCAGGCCATTTATGGAATGTCCTGTTTTGCCGATTGCTGCAAAGCTAAATTAACAGATCGCACATTGTGAAATCTTAATTTCGTTCATTTTTACTTGTTTTTTATGTTTTTGTATGAATAATTTTTCGCGCATTTAAAGTAGGATCTTCGCAAAATAATATAAAAGTATTCCACTACTTCTTCCAAAATTTTATTTTTCAACACCTAAAACAATGTTTAAAAGTGCTATGGTGACGAAATACATCCTAAAATATACAATATCAACAAATCTAAATAATGAACTTATTAAGAGTAATTTGAAATTAATAGGTGCAAAATTCTAGGGCTCAAATTGATGAAACAATCCGAACGCGCCAAGGAAAAAACAATAAGCAATGCTAAATGAAGCATTGAAAAAGAATAAATCCCGCTCAGTTAAGAGCGACACAATGTTCAAGATAACTTTGCAAATACATGATGAATATGAGTTCATTACTCTGTAGTTAGAATAACTAAAGTTAACAACTACTTTTCACGAGGAGCTAACCAAATATTTAGCAAATAGGAAAAAAAAAAAAAAAAGATAGCACCAGGTATTTTCCGAGATCAAGCGTTGTGCAAAGCTGATCCCTCACCGGAAGGACTTGACCGGCACCGAGACTCCATCCGGATCATGGCATCGCTCAATGGAGCGGAGGAAAGAGGATCGGGGTGAGAGGACAGACGCCCAACAGATTCTGAAGAAGAAAGGGGGTGTTGAGACAGGAAAATAATACTGTTTCTACAATGGCCGGCGTAAATGGGAAGAAAACGTGTATGGTAAGGCAGGAAACCACATATGCAATGACGTTGAAAGTAGAAATTTTTATTTTTGTAAATACCTTCGGCAAGACAATCCCATTTCGGGTTATTTACCCTCATTTTCAAACGAATTTTGAATTTCTAACTAAAAAGCAAGAGATGTTCACTACTATACAAACATTCTACGAGAATTGGAAGAATTTGTCCTATGATTAAACACGCATTTCACCTAATGGAAACAGGAATCAACTAGAGATTTAACTCAGAACAATACTTGTAATTCCTGAGATGTCTGCAAGCGGTTAAGTGTCCCATTCCTTTTGGTTTTAAAATGTCTTATAATGTAA
>NC_087210.1:21430577-21445577 GCF_015104395.2 Macrobrachium nipponense
TCTTTTATGTAAATAAATTGCGCTCTAGCAAAATTGGAAAGGCCGTTATTAGGCATATACAATAGCATTCAAAGAATTGCGGATGCGAAGTCATAATGAAATATTTGTAGATATTACAGAAAGGCAGTTTATTCTTTTATTGGTGGCAGAACGTTAATTATCCGGCCTCTCATAAATCAATAAAATGAAAGAAAATGAGCGGTTTAGTCATAAAATTTTTCAGAATCGATATTCCATGAGTAAAAATTAAAACTGTTCGATTTTAAGATAATCTGGAGAAAAAACGTATTCTGAAAAGCACCCTTTAATTGTTTCACAAACCCTGTAAGGTTGCATAACGGTTCAGCCCAGAGTGATATGTTTCTCTGATACGGACTATTTTTGGCAAGTTTGCAAATGAATGTATGGAATAAATCATGGTAAAAATAAAGTCGAATATTAGACTAAAATAAATTAAAAGTGAATGATCATTCCAAAGAAAGGAAATTTTATTTCAAAAACCCTTACAAGATCATACTGAGAGACGAATGGCTCCTTTGAAATTTACTCAAGATGCTACTGAACTTGCGAAGTGGATTTAGGAAGAACGAATAATGAATGCAAGAATATGGACGTACTTGATTTCAACAAAATTCAACTCAGAGTAATGTCACTCAGTGAACTCCATTTTCACAAAAAAAATAAACACAACAGTAACATGACTGGAGCCGTTATGGAGTGACTCAGTCAGTCAAGAAGAGAGATTCTAGAACAAAGAAAATACATTTGTTTACGCTTTATAAAAAAAAAAATTTCAGTTTTCGGGAGATTTTTCCTTTCTCTCCTTCCGTAGCAGATGGCAGGTGAAGCATCAGTTGATTTTCTTTATTTCACTTCTAGACCTAAAATGATTTATACTTAGACCTTCTCGAACTCACCAAACGTAACGAACAGGATTAACTTTAGCGATACATAACCATATATAATTGCATTTGTATATACAATAATAGACATAAATTTTGGAGTGTGGGTTTCTTAAACACACAGAAAGACACAGACAAACACAAGCATGTGTAAATATATATATATATATATATATATATATATATATATATATATATATATATATATATATATATATATATTATTATGATGTTTTTTTGGGTGTGTGTGTGTGTGTGTGTGCGTCTGTGTGTGTGTGTGTGTGTGTACGAGAGAGAGAGAGAGAGACCGACTGACGCCCCTGTAGGTGTAATAAAACACATTTAATTTAAATAATTTTTTATTCTTGGTTTTATGTATCTAGTGAGGAAACTACCATTTTCAGACCAAATAATATTTTTGACACCACAGACTGGGTCATCTTTATGTAAATTCGAGAAGATATAGATTTAAAGACATACTTATCAAGAATGTTTTAGAAATATGTATCAAGAATGCTTTAAATACAATTACAAATTTTCTAAATTCCTGCCAATATCTTATCTTTAGTGAATTTTTAAAGTTTAAGAGACAGACTCTGAGAGAGAGAAATCTCCTTCGCCATCAAAGGTAAAAAATTGAAGGAAAGATTCCCTTTCCATTTGGTAAATAATATGAATCACCCCTTTCAACAGGAAAAATGGTTCAGAGTTTATAAGGGTCAAGATTTACAGAGGAATCGTAAACTATTAGCTATAAAAAACATAATTATGGTGACTTCATAAGCAAAATCAGCAGAGATGATGTGAAGACCTGTGACGTCATTAAGTCCTGTCGGTGGACACTCCGAGGATCCTTCGCTGGTTTCAGTCTTCCAGAGGCTTCCAGCCTTTGAGTCTCCGAACTCGCTAAGGTAACTTCTCTTACCTACATTTTTTTTCGTTTTACACCTCTTTTAGTGTGTGCATGTATGTGTATAGTATACATATAATTGAATAGAGTTGTAAAATGAAAACAAATACTGGATAACGAGTCACCTTAGCGAGTTCGGATCCTGGAAGGCTGGAGTCCTTCCTGGGGCCTCTGAATCCTGAGAAGGATCGTCGGAGTCTCCACCGAGAGGGCTTGATGACGTCACAGATCTTTAAATCCTCTGTGCCCTTGCTTATTAAATCACCATAATTATGTTTTATTTAGTTAATAGTTTACGATTCCTCCATGAATCTTGACTCTTATAAAAACTGAACCATTTTTGTGTTGAAAGGTGATTCATATTAGTTACCAAATGGAAGGAATTTTCCTTCAATTTTTGACCTTTGATGGCGAAGGAGGTTCCTCTCTCTAAGAGTCTGTCACTCAAATTAAAAAATTAACTGAAAATCACCTAACGGCAGAATTTAAAAAATGGGTAATTGTATTTAAAGCATTCTTAATATAGATTTCTAAAACATTCATGATAACTATGTGTTTAATTTTATATCTCTCGAATTTACATAAGATGACCCAGTCTGTGGTTTCAAAAATATTATTTCCATTAGATCTCTCGTTTACCCCACCCCCAACCCCAGTGGCAAAAAATAATGAATAAAAATCTTTAAATTAACTGTGTTTTATTACACCTACCGGGGTGTCTGTCTCTCTCTCTCTCTCCGTCGCGCGCTCTCTCGTATACACATACATACATACATACATACACACACACACACACACACCAAAAAAATCATATCAAATATATATATATATATATATATATATATATATATATATATATATATATGTATGGAGAACGTCCAAATTATCAATATATATATATATATAATATAATTTGGACGTTCACCATATATATATAATATATTATATATATATATATATATATATATATTATATATATATATGATTTTTTTTGGTGAGTGTGTGTGTGTGTATATATATGTATATATATATATATATATATATATATATATATATATATATATATATGTATATATATATATATATATATATATATATAATATATATATATATATATATATATATATATATTATATATATATATATATATATATATATATGGAGAACGTCCAAATTACTGAAAACAATTGCAAAAGGTAAGGCAATAAAAAAGATAAGGCAAGTAAGACACTTTTTTAGATAGTAAACAAATTGATGTATATCGTAATAAAAGAAAGTTTTATAATCATGACTTCATCCGAAACTTAAAGCAAAAATAAAAAAAACAAACAGCAATAATAGAGAATTAAACAAGAAATGAGAGCAGTATAAGAAAACAGATCATACGCCGATCATTAGAAGGAATCTTTCCCTCCTGATGATGCAAATGATCATCTGGTCTCGTTTTTTGAAGTTGCTTTAACTTCCCTGTGGTCATTTCGATGATTTGATCTCATCTGGGACAATGGAGGCCTATTGGAATCCAAATTACCAGGAATTCACGACAATGAGAATAATGATTAGGTGTTGTAATGGTGGGTTTTTTGTATAATGAATGAATGGATTATTAGTACAATGATGACTCGGTTATGTCTGAGTTAATTCTGAAAACGAGACCGACAACAAGAGGGACAAGATTTTTACAACAAATTATTGTTTTTAAAATAACTATTTTGTTGTTTGAAGAATATAATTCCTCCCAGACGTTTTAAGTCACTTTTGTTAATCTCAAAAGGAAATATTTATATTAACAAAACCCTAAGGAAAAAAACTGCTGGTACGATCTCCAAAGCACAAATACTGATAGATAAGTAGAGTAAAATTTGCAGAAACATAAATATTAACCACTAAGTCCAGATATGAATAGTAAAGTAAGCAGTTTGGTATTCATACCCGTGCTACAGAACGCTGGTGCTGATCCTATGTGCCTTTACCCTCTTCCCTTTACTTGCCAAAAAAATAAAGCTTCAGCGGTAAATCTTGCAGCCTTAACCAGTTAAGGTTTCTCTGCTCCTGACTTCCTTTTTATTACGGTTATTCAGTTTTTTTTTTATCTTATTCTGCACTTGGGGAATAGGAGGAAATGCAAGAGTATATTAAAACAGTTATCCCTATCAAAAGGTCTCCGGCATTTCAGTAGTAAGACGCCGTACCAAAATTGAGAAGTCATGGCTAACGCCAAGTTTGAAGACAAAATAAGGAAGGTTAGATACTTAATCAAAATGAATTCCACTTCAAATGGAAAACAGCTTTTCGAACGTAACTTCAAATATCATATAAACAACTCTGTTTCATGTTGCCATGATATAGTCTCTTGCAGAGGACTGGATTACAGTATCAATCTTAGTGCCACCAGACTATAAAACTTGGTTGCCTTTGCCAGAGGATCAGGAGAGAGAGAGAGAGAGATTTTGAGGAGAGAGGAGAGAGGAGAGAGAGAGAGAGAGAGAAGAGATGAGAGGAGGAGGAGAGAGAGAGGAGAGGAGGAGAGAGAGAGAAGCTTATTCAGAATTAATAAAAATTATTTGACACTTATGAAAAACTCCATTAAAATCAACGACGAAACACAAATCATCTTCATCTTGTTCTAACACATACTTCGCTATAATAAAAAAATGTTCAAGAGCTTTAGAACTTATCGAACATGTGATAATAACATCATTGTATGGTTCAATACAGCTATATGAAAATAAAACCTTTGTCACTTCTTCTCACTTCTTTTTTATTTTCTTCCAGATGCGTTGCATGAACGACATCGAAGCCTTCTATAAATAAGTTAGTAAAAGTGATATAGAAATGTCACAGTTTGTCGAGATAACTCACTGAGGGTTGAATCTCTTAGACACTAGGCCTGCAAATCTCAAGTGTAATTAGGACAAAGCCTTAAACCTTCGATCTATCATGTGCTGGCCACGAAAAAAACACTAATTTATTGATGCCTCAGATGTTCAAGGAAAGTGTGCTTGTTATGAATTGGAATTGTTTTGATGTTAACAGAAGAATGAGGATCCAAACACGGGGAATGGCTCTGAAGGGAATCAGCTGGGAATGAATAAAAGGAATAATCAAGGAGCAGAGGAGGAAGAGTCTGGAAAAGGGAAGAGTCTCGTAAAAAAAATAATAATAACTTGAAGCGGCATAAAGCCTCCATTTGTGAAGAGGTCAGCTTCTTGTGGGCCCCGTCGGAAGAAACGTGGAAAATCTCCTTAAGTCTGTGTTAAGGGAGACGTGGAGGATAAGAAGACAGAAAGATAGAGGAAGAAGACTCAAGACTTGTACAGGGTTGAATGCAGCCATTTCCACAGTGCAATTCTGGTGTTTTAAAAAGCAATCAGGGAAAGAGGAGAAACAAATTTTAGTACGAGAGAAGTCTAAGCAAAACGCCTCCAATGGTAAACAAAATTAAATGCAGATGAAGGCAAAAGAAACCTATACGTTTAATAGCCTGTATAGACCCCTAATAATTAACAAAATTAAAAGCAGATGAAGGCCAAAGAAACCTAACTATTTAATAGCCTGTATAGACCCCAAATGATATACAAAATTCATAGCAGATAAAGGCAAAATAAACTTAACTATTAGCCTGTATAAGACAATCGACTTCCAAAACACCAAACGCTTTCTGCGACTATAGACCAGCGTCATGGTTATGCCACCTATCAGCCAGAACACATCCAATTAATCGCCCCCCACCCCCCCCCCCTCCCCAACTACCCCTTACAAAAGTACCATATCTGCTCATGGACCTTTTTTCCAAAACCAGATTACCCTCCCACCATTCAAGGCAAGTTTGTATGTAATGTATAACCTTTTGTTAAAAATTAAGTCAAAGCCTTTTGCGTATCCATACTAACCCCCAGACGACCAATACAACAAAACCGAGTCAAAATATGATATACATTCTGATTTTTAGTGGGACGAAGGCATACCTTGACAAAGGATAATGAAATAAAAATATATATATATAATTTATGAAAAAATACGAGACGAGATATCAGAACGTAACGATGAATTACAGGAAGCCACAAACCTACAGGATGTCCATAAAGTCCCAGTACCATCCTGGGCAATAAATACTTGTAATGGTACTGGGACTTTATGGACACCTGTATATCACACCTTAACCTAACGTTAACCCGGCGAGGTTGACAACGAAAGCATTCGGTGAGAAGCCGAATTGAATTCCGCTTACGCGCAGCTCCGAAACTTCGATGCAGTTTTAAGGAAAAAGTAAATAAACTATCTGCTATTTGTAAAACACACAAAGGAAATAAAAATACGAAAAGTATAAAAAAAATTAATAAATAAACAAATAAAAAAAAATGAATAAATAAACAAATAAAATAAAAAATGAATAAATAAAAGTATACAAAATAATTAAAAGAAATAAATTAAAAAAAAATAGAATTCTCGTCCGCTTCACCCGAAACGATAATTATGAATCTTAAATAGGTCTTGTGTTGAATTCGAAAAAATTAAAATTTTCCCCCCAAGATGTTAGCCCTTTAAACGAAGTTCTCTCTCTCTCTCTCTCTCTCTCTCTCTCTCTCTCTCTCTCTCTCTCTCTCTCTGCAGCATTTATCAAGCAGATTCAAAATCATTCATCCATTCACGATACAAAAGGCACAACTCTGCCATCCTCATCATCCTCATAATTGCGAATTCCAAACACTCAACAGGTAAAAGCACAATAAATTCACCCCCGGGGAAAAAAAAGAAAAAAAATAAAATTTTTCTTTTCCAAACGATGTATTTGCATTCTCCCATTTTCCAAAATTTCCGAATGTCGTTGAGGGGGGCGGCGCCCTTTCAAGTTGATATATGATTTGGAAATTTTGTGAGGGAGTGAAGAGGTGAGTGGACCTGCTTTAATTATATTCTCTTTCAGTGTTCGAAAATCATTTTGTGTTTCCGGCAAAAACATTCTATGTATAAGACTGAATAAAAACCAATAAATAAAATTTGCAATTATGCAATGCCCCAAAACTGAGCTGCAGCGGTTTCGTTTATTTCAAAAATAGGTTTACTCAGACTGGCTTCCTGCAGAATTTAAAGGAGTAAAGTGTGAAAGTGTTTTGTCTAAGATCCCTTTTATAACTGTATTCTTTACGTTTATGTGAAAATAATACATTTTTTTGTTGTTGTACACTACATTTTATACAATACGGAACATTATCCATGTTACCTTTTTGGCTTCCAGGCACTGCATAGGTAAAGAGAGCGTTTGAAGGTAATGTCTTCGATCTCTGAAATGTAATATTACCTTTCACGCAATCTGTCAAAGCAGCCAGCTTCCCCATATAAATAAAGAATATTTATTTAATCGTTAAAGTTTTTTATTTATTTATTTATTTCAAAGAAATACTAACACCAACTAAGATACCTCGTATGGAATGGATTTCCACACTGTGCGAATAACTTCGATGCTAGGATTCGTATCAAGACCCCACAGACACTGATTATCAAGCACTGATTATCTCGGGACCGACAAGAAAATACTGACAAATTATAATACACTTTTTTGAACATAAACTACAACATTTTGGACTGAAAATGGCAAGACGATGTAACATGCAAAGATTCCATGAAGCGAAAACTTCAGTGATACCAGCGTCAGCGAATTCCTTCATGTCATGTGTGCAGAGAGAGAGAGAGAGAGAGAGAGAGAGAGCGAGAGAGAGAGGGATGAAGAGAGAGAAGGAGAGAGGAATGGTAATTATCCGACGAAATAAAATTGTGGAGATTTCCGGATGTTTCCTCAAGACTTTATCGAATGTCCTTTGTCGTAAACGATGACTTTGCTGAGTTTTGACTTGTAGGATTATGACTAGGATAAAAATAAATAAAAAAAAAATACATGACAAGGCCAAGTGTCATGAAATAGTAATGAACACCCAATACGCAACTGAGAAATAGAAGAATATATAGAAATTGAAAGGAAGACAGTAACTATTTAAATGGTCCATAACTATACTCGTATAATCTATCTAGAACGACTTTCAAGCGCCAGAGGGCTGGTCATTCCCTTCAGAGGACAAACGTTTACAATGGATTGTTTAAATGCGATGAGCTCTTTAGACGACAACGAGAAACAAACTAAATATCCAAGTTGAGAGAGACCAGAGAGAGACGAGAGAGAGAGAGAGAGAGAGAGAGAGAGCGAGAGACTTAATTATAGGAAGTGTAATGCAAAATAAACAATAGATACAAAAAGACAGATAATAAAACTCTTTCTAAAATGAACACAACAAACAGAAAAAGAAAAAAAAAAATCCGTCATAGAGGAACAATACTTGCCATAAATGTACAAAATAAGCCTTTTATCAAACTCTTATGGAATAGTCTTTACAATTACAATTCCTTTTCACATAACAGTGTGGAGTGGATCGATGCAAAGGAGATTCCACCAAAGATCATATTTCTCCCAAAAAACTAACAAGCATTGAATGTCTTTAAAAATAACCGCACGGAAATAACCTGAACGCTCTTTGAAAACTGCCCTACTGGTGCCATCCCCTCATCCTCAAGTGGAGAGAGAGAGAGAGAGAGAGAGAGAGAGAAAGCAATCAAATACGTAAAAATAATTACATGCACACACACACTTATATCTATAAATATATCTATATCTATCTATCTATCTATATATATATATATATATATATATATATATATATATATATATAAATATATGATGATATATACATATATATATATATATATATATATATATATAGTATATATATATAAATATATGTATTATATATATATATATATATATACTATATATATATATATAGATATATATATATAGTATCAGAAGGATGACATGAGAATTAAATTTAAATTGTACATTGTGATCAAAAGTCCATTACAGCATTTGTGGCATACGTGTACTTTGAATATAAACCCAAAAAATAAAGTTCATATATTTTCTAAACTTACAGAACTAATACGAGCAACCAGCGTTGCCAACAGATAATGTACAAACCATAAAATTCAACGATTCAAAGACTACTTATAATAAAACAAGAGTAAAGAATGCGGTGCAAAATTAATGGCCAAAAACTGAAACAAAAATGTAAACGGGAGAATAAATTGATTTTTCCCTCGAATCAAAAAGCCTCATGTCTCCCCCCAACAAAAAAAAAAACATCCTGAAAAGTGAAAACCGACTAGGGAAAACTTCCATTAAAAACAGAAACAGCGGTACACGCCAAAGCCCACTGGAAATTAAATGTTGTTGTATACATAAATAGGTAAACAATTTTTGTGCAAAATATATATATATATATATATATATATATATATATATATAATATATATATATATATGTGTGTGTGTGTGTTTGTGTGTGTGTGTGTGTGTGTATGTGCAGGAAAATTATGATATTGATTATCTTTGTTCTTAATTGTTTCACAAACCCTGTAAGGTTGCATAACGGTTCAGCCCACTGATATGTTTCTCTGATACGGACTATTTTTGCAATATTGCAAATGAATTTAAGAAATAAATCATGGTAAAAATAAAGTCGAATATTAGACTAATATAAATTAAAAGTGAATGATCATTCCAAAGAAAGGAAATTTTATTTCAAAAACCCTTACAAGATCATACTGAGAGACGAATGGCTCTTTTGAAATTTACTCAAGATGCTACAGAACTTGCGAAGTGGATTTAGGAAGAACGAATAATGAATGCAAGAATATGGACGTACTTGATTTCAACAAAATTCAACTCAGAGAATGTCACTCAGTGAACTTAATTTTTCACAAAAAATAAACACAACAGTAACATGGACTGGAGCCGTTATGGAATGACTCAGTCAGTCAAGAAGAGAGATTGTAGAACAAAGAAAATACATTTGTTATGCTTTAAAAAAAAATTCAGTTTTCGGGGATTTCCTTTCTCTCCTTCCGTAGCAGATGGCAGGTGAAGCATCAGTTGATTTTCTTTATTTCACTTTTAGACCTAAAATGATATATACTTAGACCATCTCGAACTCACCAAACGTAACGAACAGGAGTTAACTTAAGCGATACATAACCATATATAATTGCATTTGTATATACATAATAGACATAATTTTGTGTGTCTTAAACAACACAGAAAGACACAGGCAAACACAGCATGTGTATATATATATATATATATATATATATATATATATATATACTATATATATATATATATATATATATATATATATATATATATATATATATATGTATATATACTATATGTATATATATTAATGATATGATTTTGTGTGTGTGTGTGTGTGTGTGTGTTTTTGTGTACGAGAGAAAGAGAGAGAGAGAGACCGACTGACGCCCCTGTAGGTGTAATAAAACACATTTAATTTAAATAATTTTAATCATTGTTTTATATATCTAGTGAGGAAACTACATTTCAGACCAAAATAATATTTTTTGACACCACAGACTGGGTCATCTTATGTAAATTCGAGAGATATAGATTTAAAGACATACTTATCAAGAATGTTTAAGAAATATGTATTAAGAGTGCTTTAATACAATTACTAATTTCTAAATTCTGCCAATATCTTATCTTTAGTGAATTTTTAAAGTTAAGAGACAGACTCTGAGGTAAAAAATTGAAGGAAGATTCCTTCCACTTGGTAAATAATATGAATCACCTTTCAACAGAAAAATGGTTCAGAGTTTATGAGGGTCAAGATTTACAGAGGAATCGTAAAACTATTAGCTATAAAACACATAATTATGGTGACTTCATAAGCAAAATCAGCAGAGATGATGTGAAGACCTGTGACGTCATAAAGTCCTGTCGGTGGACACTCCGAGGATCCTTCGCTGGATTCAGAGTCTCCAGGAAGGATTCCAGCCTTTGAGTTCTCCGACTCGCTAAGGTAACTTCTCTTACCTACATTTTTTTACGTTTTACACCTCTTTTGGTGTGTGCATGTATGTGTATTATACATATAATTGAATAGAGTTGTAAAATGAAAACAATACTGGATAACGAGTCACCTTAGCGAGTACGGATCCTGGAAAGCCTGGAGTCCTTCCTGGGGCCTCTGAATTCTGAGAAGGATCGTCGGAGTCTCCACCGAGAGGGGTTGAATGACGTCACAGATCTTTAAATCCTCTGTGCCCTTGCTTATTAAATCACCATAATTATGTTTTCTTTAGTTTAATAGTTTTACGATTCCTCCCATGAATCTTGACTCTTATAAAACTGAACCATTTTTTGTGTTGAAAGGTGATTCATATTAGTTACCAAATGGAAGGAATTTTCCTTCAATTTTTGACCTTTTGATGGCGAAGGAGGTTCCTCTCTTCTAAGAGTCTGTCACTCAAATTAAAAAATTAACTGAAAATCACCTAACGGCAGAATTTAAAAATGGGTGGAATTGTATTTAAAGCATTCTTAATATAGATTTCTATAACATTCATGATAACTATGAGTTTAAATTTCATATCTCTCGAATTTACATAAGATGACCCAGTCTGTGGCTTTCAAAAAAATATTATTTCCATTATATCTAGTTACCCCACCAGTGGCAAAAAATAATGAATAAAATTCTTTAAATTAACTGTGTTTTATTACACCTACCGGGGCGTCTGTCTGTCTCTCTCTCTTCGTCGCGCGCTCTCTCGTATACACATACACACACACACACACACACACACCATCATATTAAATATATATATATATATATATATATATATATATATATATATATATATATGTATATATATATATATATATATATATAGTATATATATATATATATATATATACTATATATATATATATATATATATATATATATATATATATATATATATATATATATATAGATATATATATATATATATATATATATATATATATATATATATATATATATGTATATATATACATATAGATATATATATATATATATATATATATATATATATATATATATATATATGCATATATATATATATATATATATATATATATATATATATATATATATATATATATATATATAAGGAGAACGTCCAAATTACTGAAAACAATTGCACAAGGTAAGGAAATAAAAAAAGATAATGAAATAAGACACTTTTTTTAGATAGTAAACAAATTGATTTGTATCGTAATAAAAAAAGTTTTATAATCACGACTTCATCCGAAACTTAAAGCAAAAATAAGAAAAAAAACAACAACAGCAATAATAGAGAATTAAACAAGAAATGAGAGCAATAGTAAAGAACAGATCATACGCCGATCATTAGAGCGAATCTTTCCCTCCTGATGATGCAAATGATCATCTGGTCTCATTTTTGAAATTGCTTTTAACTTCCCTGTGGTCATTTCGATTGATTTGATCTCATCTGGGACAATGGAGGCTATTGGAATCCAAATTACCAGGAATTCACGACAATGAGAATAATGATTAGGTTTTGTAATGGTGGGTTTTTTGGTATAATGATTGAATGGATTAATAGTTACAATGATGACTCGGTTATGTCTGAGTTAATTCTGAAAACGAGACCGACAACAGAGGACAAGAATTTTTACAACAAATTATTGTTTTTAAAATAACTATTTTGTTGTTTGAAGAATATAATTCCTCCCAGACGTTTTAAAAGTCAACTTTTGTTAATCTCAAAAGGAAATGTTTATATTAACACAACCCTAAGGAAAAAACTACTGGTACGATCTCCAAAGCACAAATACTGATAGATAAGTAGAGTAAAATAAAATTTCCAGAAACATAAACTATTAACCACCAAGTCCAGAAATGAATAGTAAAGTAAGCAGTTTGGTATTCATACCAGCTGCTACAGAAAGCTGGTGCTGATCCTATGTGCCTTTACCATCTTCCTTTACTGCCAAAAAATAAAGCTTCAGCGGTAAATCTTGCAGCCTTATCACAGTACCCAAAGAGGTTACATAATTCACAAATTTAACTTCAGCGACGGATAAATGCCGTATAATGTGAAAAATAATTGTACGTAGAATTAATGCACATCAGAAAATAATTGAACAGTCATTTCCTTTTATTTCGGTTATTCAGTTTTTTTTTTCTTATTCCGCACTTGGGAAATAGGAGGAAATGCAAGAGTATATTAAACAGTTATCGCTATCAAAAAGGTCTCCGGCATTTCAGTAGTAAGAGGCGGTACCAGAATTGAAGACAAAATAAGGAAGGTTAGATATTTAAATCAAAATGAATTCCACTCCAAATGGAAAACAGCTTTTCGAACGAAACTTCAAATATCATATAAACAACTCTGTTTCATGTTGCCATGATATAGTCTCTTGCAGAGGACTGGATTACAGTATCATCTTAGTGACACAGACTATAAAACTTGGTTGCCTTTGCCAGTAAAGATTTCATGGAGAGAGAGAGAGAGAGAGAGAGAGAGAGAGAGAGAGAGAGAGAGAAGCTTATTCAGAATTAATAAAAATTATTTGACACTTATGAAAAACTCCATTAAAATCAACGACGAAACACAAATTATCTTCATCTTGTTCTAACATATACTTCGCTATAATAAAAAAATGTCAAAGAGCTTTAGAACTATCGAACATATGATAATAACATCATATATGGTTCAACAGTATTTAAGAGGAAGATCGTAGTGTTTTGATGACGTCAGGCGGGCCTCGCCTTTTCCCGTCTGCTCCGCGGTGACCGATATCTCCGCTCGCCTTCTGATCATGCGTTTTTTGTTTGTTGAATGATTCGGTTCCTGTTGCTGCAGACACGTCCGGTTTGTTTCTTGAAGGTATGTGATGAGAGACGTTCACTAAACGATGGTATAGCCTCTTGAATGCATCTCGATGAAGGACATTTCTTAGTGTTTGTAGGATGCTTTTTGTTGCCTCTAAGTTGCTTGAAGATCCTCTTTCCTCTGTTGACTTCTGATATATTACATTTTCTATGATTCGTTAAGCTTCGGTTGACGTAGAGATGTCTCGCTGCCACCAGATATACGGGATACGCCTATGTATAGAAAGTCGTCCCATTGGATGTTATACCCTGCGATGTTATACGCAAGTATCTGTTGGTCTACTTCCCATTCTCGTCGGAGTGACATCGATGCAGAAAGAGTTTCTAAGTTTCGTTAGTATCTTCTTTGGGTATAGAGGTGAAGACTTCAAACTCATCGTTGTCAAACTTAACATATATTTGGAAACTACATCTTTTGAGTAGAGGAAGAAGTGATTTCAGAGAACTTGTCTCGATGAGTAGAAGTAGAGATCTAAGTTACAAAGTCTTTTGCAAACATAGCATAGCAAAGCTTGGCTCAGCATACATAACATACAGACAGACGAACATGTGACTAGGAAGTCACGTGTTGTCTCTGCGGGTTATAGGTCACCATCTTCTCAGACGAAGGCACTGTGACCTGTTTTACAAGACAATGCTTTTGATTACACAGGCAAATGCAAACCAGGGCGTCGCAGACATAACGCAGCAGCGTCTAGCTTGCGTCCTGTTTATTAGCTCTTATCGCACTCCTTGTCTCGCCAGTGACCCCTTGGGTCATGGGCTTATTTACATATATGGAATATATAGTCTATTAAATGTGATCATTACACACACACACACACACACACATATATATATATATATATATATATATATATATATATATATATATATATATATATATACATACACATATATCTTAGAATTGCTATAGAGTAACTCGTAGCCCACCTCTGGGTGATTGCATCGGCCAAAGAGGGAAATATGGCAGTGTGATGTAGCGTCCGGCTCATGTTTTGCTGGCGCTTGGATTGATTACTCACAGAGCACGACGCAAAAGTTTACCTATTGCTCATAAATCATGCTCGATTTGTCGAACTTATGATTTTAGTACATATATTAGTTTGATTTTGACATTCTGACGAGAACAAAATGTTTGATATGAAAAACAATGGGCGCTCTATAATGATGAAGTGTTTTTAAATAAAATTTGAATTGAACTCCATCCGGTATATATGAAAGTTTTCAAATCTTCGTTCTATGAACAGCCCTTCCTATTTGATTTAACTTCTGCATTTTTCTCACATATTTATTCGATAGATTATTCCCGATATTAGATAGGAAGCTGTAATAGATTTTTATTGTTAATTACAATTAAGGAGGAAAATAAAATCACA